>NW_020653851.1:17833299-17957352 GCF_003589595.1 Hyposmocoma kahamanoa | reverse complement strand
GTTTTTTGTTTTGGTATTTAAGAGATCTTCCAAAAAAATGTGTTACACTACCACGGATTTTTGTCATCCAAGTACGCAGAAGTTGTATAATAACCTTTAGTATAAAGTTTTTGTTTCACTATAGTTTTAAACCTCGTGAAAGGCAAATTTTGTATATCAACCGGAATCTTGTTATAGAAGCGTATACATTGACCCTTAAATGATTTTTTGAGTTTGTGAAGACGACCATCAAGAAAAGCTAATTTATTTTTATTCCTCGTATTAATGTTATGTCTGTCACCATTTTTCATAAAGAAATTACTATTCCTTTTAACATAAATTACATTTTCATAAATGTACTGTGAGGCTAGTGTAAGAATGTTAATTTCCTTAAACTTATCTCTCAAAGATACTTTGGGGCCCAGATTGTAAATTGCCCTAACTGTACGTCTCTGCAGGACAAAGATTCTATTGATATCGGCGGCATCACCCCAAAGCAAAATGCCGTATGTCATTGGACTGTGAAAGTAGCTGAAGTAAACCAATCTAGTGGTTTCGACGTCTGAAACTTTCCTTATTTTTTTAATCACGTACACTGCAGAGCCGAGCCGTTTTGATAACTTACTTATATGGGGACCCCATTGCAATTTAGTATCTAACGTTATATATACCTAGAAATACAACTGTATCCACAACATTCAATTTTTCGTTTCTAACTACAATGTTTGTAACCGTCTCTCTAACATTAGGTAATGTAAATTTCACACAATTTGTTTTTTTCTCATTAAGAAGTAGGTTATTAACAGCAAACCAATCAACTACTTTAGATATAGCATTGTTCACATCGTTGTAGGAACATTGGTGCCTTTTAACTTTAAATAATAAGGAAGTATCATCAGCAAACAATACTATCTCATGTTTTATATCCTCCATAAGGCTAGGTAAGTCATTATTATAAACTAAAAACAAAAATGGGCCTAGAATTGAACCTTGAGGGACACCCATGCTAATTGTAGACCCTGATGATCACGTACCGTTAACATCGACCCTCTGTACCCTACCACGCAAATACGATTTAAGAAGGTCGAGATGACGTCCCGCCACACCATAATGGCGAAATTTCCTGACCAGTGTGTCATAGTGCACACAATCAAAAGTCTTGGAAAGGTCACAGAACAGAAGACTTCCCATGCATCAAATATATGATTAATCAACTCGACACCAGCGTCGGTTGTAGAGCGACCCCGAGTGAAACCAAATTGTTTAGGAGGCATTAAGTTATTACTATAAAAATGTGCACACATCTGATTTAGGATAACTTTTTCAAATATTTTACTAAGAGTTGGTAGTATTGATATAGGTCTGAAATTGGTGGGGTCAGAAATACTACCAGATTTGAAAAGTGGAATAACTTTACTTTGCTTCATGAGGTCAGGAAAGACACCATCATCAACACTAAGTAAGGCGCAATACAATCAACTATAGAACTAATTACTCTGACTGAAAGACCATCAAGATCAGCAGTATTTTTTATGTTTATAGACTTAAAGGCTTTAACAATATCGTTTGGAAATACATGACGGAACCTTAAATTAGTGATACTAACTGCATTATTTTCTTTTAGTAAGGATTCAGCGGCGGTGGGAGATGAATTTAACGACTTAGTAGTCAAAATTGGAATGTCAGTAAAAAATTTTTCAAATATTTTAGCAACTTCTGCATCTGTGTTTACAATTTTGTCATTAAATCTTAGTTGAAAATCTAAGTTACGAGGTTTGACCCTTCCAGTTTCGCTGTTTATAATATTCCAAGTCGTTTTTACTGCATTCGCGCTGCTTTTTATTTTATTATTTATAAACATTGCTTTGGCTGCAACACAAACACGTTTAAACATTATCGAATATTTCCTAACAAAATCATTAAAACTGTTACTAGTGTTATAAGTCCTTTCATCGTAAAGATCATATAGCCTTTGCCTACTTTTGTGAATTCCCACATTCGCCCAATCACTAAATTACAGTAGTAGTCCCATTTAAATTTGAAGAAAATATTCCACCTTTAAGGGGTAGGAAAACTAGGGGATGAATTCGGTTTCGCTCACTTTCCGGTAACCGATAACAATAAAACTTGGCAAATAGGTGTAATTCTACGAACTTTTGAGGTCGGTTTTTTTAGTACTCTATACTGATTAAGATACCGAGTGACGAGACGAGCAAGTGTGCGCCTGGTGGTAAGCGACACGCGCCGGTCCGTATCAGTTACAGTGCCACTTAGAACTTTAAATCCCAAATAGCAGACAACAGCCTTCCACTTGCTAAGATCCTGACACACGTCCTTTGCCTCATCAACACACATCAGTGCTTCCATATACGCACTCTTAAGCTTTCTTTGGGATGTCCTCAATTTGGTCATAGTAAGTTCTATATGTTGTAGCTGTAGAGCTCCTTGTGAAAGAGTTCGTCTAAGGTCCATTGAAGTCTGCCTCCTTATCTGTCAACACCGTCAAGCAGTAATGTGAGTATTTCTGCGTTCCCGTTTTAAAAATAAATGTGCTAGTGGAATCACAGGCACATGGGACTTGTCAACTTACGACGGGCGTAGTGGCAAAGCCCCTCAGATCTTTGCAATTTAAAGCTCTGAGTGTCACTGGAACTGTTAAGGACAGGCTGTCCCTTAACAACAGACAGAAAAGGACAGACAGAAAAGGACCATGCGGCAGAACAAAACGTCGAAGAAGGGACGCACTAGACGTGCACCCGAGCGTTAAAAAAGACTGGACGTCAGTAGCGCAAACAGTGAGGGCAAATACCTCTCTCCCCAAGAGGGGAGGGAGGCATTTGCCCAGCAGTGGGATCATATAAGCATTTAAAAAAAAAAAGATAAATTAAGTAAACGTAAATTAATGTGTAACTATAGTGCATACAATACAGTTATGGCTTAAGTTCATAAAAAAATCTTATGGTGGAGTAATTTAGATAGTACTGTAAAGCAAAAGGCCCACTTTTTTCAAATTACAAGTGCATAACTCATTAACATAATAACGGATCAACCGTCATTACCTTGCAAGACAAAAGAAAATTGGCTGATACAAACAAATCATGTGATTCTAGTGCCTTACCTCTACCCTTTAAGCAGTTAATAATAGCTCGCAGCTTATAATCTAGGTTTGTTTGTCTGCATTCCTTGTAATTCTCAAGAAACTGTTGAATTTCCCACGATTATAAATGTTTCTTTACAGGTCTTTGTGGTTACTTGAGAATAATTTATAGTTTTTGGTATCCGTTTCTTCCTGCAAGTTTTTTATATCCGTCACTGGGTTCTATAAAGGAAATGTTAAACTACCTTACTTGTCCTGGTGCGGAGGCCCAAAATGGATATCGGTCTACACGACTGATCTTCTCTAGTTTACAGATCAAAGAGCGGTTACACACGTTGACTTTTAGCCGCGAAGTACCGCTAATCGTCTACCTCCTTTACACATACACGCGATTTTAAGCAGCGATGCAAACGCGCAACACAAACGCGCAAATGCATCGTTACTCTTGGGATTTATAGGAGATTGCATCGACTCACGTTGGGCGCCAATGTACCGGGTTCGATTCTCTAGGTCTTACCTGTAGGGTAGAAAATTAAACTAAAAAATCAGAAAATAGAAATAATTATAATATAAAAAAAACTACCATGTAATATTTAAATTAAAAAAATATATACTTGCTTGAGAGTCAAAATAAAGGTACATAAATTCCTACAGGGCCGTGGTTGAAAGGCGTAAAGATTAGTTGTTTTCGCCTGTGGAGTTCTGTGCTCCCCTAAGATATGTGTCCGGCCGTGGATGGTGGGTAACCTCTGCTCACGAAACTATCGCAGACACCCGGCGGAACGCGTGGGAGCAGTAAATAGGTTGGGTAGCTTAAAGAAGCTTCACCAACCAGAAGGTTTCAAAAGTGCCGTAGCTCAACGGTAACGAAGTTTTTAGCCGTGATGTAGTTTCCTATAGCGGGAACTCGCTTTCACTAAAAATTCTATTGTTAATAGCAAAATAGCAATTTATGAATTCAAACAAACCAACATTTCGGGTCCTTTACAGGTCCCATGGTCAGGGTTGACTCAATAGCAATTTATTTTCAAAAATGTCGATTTCGGAAATCGTTAATTTTAAATTTTAAATCTGCGTCGTGTGGGCTAGCGCGATTCTTGGACGAATAAGCTCGCATCATCAGCGATGACGATCGCTGGGTCGCTCGCCCAGGGCGTCACCATTTTAACGAATTCAAGTGTGATTTAAGTAAGAACCGTTGTAGCCTAATGGTTTGATCTACCATCTCTCAACCAGAGGCCTTGGGTTTGAATCTGGGCTCGTTGAGTTTTTCGGAATTTAATTTAAAAATTTTCACGACCTTTTCGGTGAAGGACGTTGTACGCTGTACGTTGAAGAAAGTTCACAAACCTCGGAAAACCGTGTGAAGTCCCCAACCCGCATTGGGCCAGCGTCTATGGCCTAAACCCTCGCCTAAGAGAAGACCCGTGCCTAGCTGTGGGACATATAAGTTGACGTTGTTGTCGTAAGTGCAATTTACTCAGCTGTGAAATAAAGAAATATTTTTGGTTTGATTTTGGCGCATTAGGTCATCAGAAACTACGTTTTTCTGTTTTAGAACCTTGAACAAAAACAGAGTACAGAAATAAAAATGTAAAAAGCATATTCAAATATGATTGTCGGTATTGACAACACTGTATTATTACCAATCGGGAATTGGAAACTTTTATAATAATACTCGAGGTCCTTTGAACAGAAATAAATGTAATAATATTGCCCTGCTCTACTTGATGAAGCAAAATTTTGCTTGTCACTTTATCTTTCATGTTTTGATATTGTATTGAAAACTAATTTGATCGTTCACGCGTCGTTAGACACTTAATAAACTTTTTAAACACCAAAGTTTTGACTAGAGTGTTTTATATTCTCGTAAAATTCGGCTTATGGCGTTAAAATCGTAAAATTTCCACTTTGTCTCATTAACAGATCGTTAGAAAACAACTACAATTCTGGGGAAAAAATTGATCACCCATTATTCAACTCACGGGAAGTTTTTGCTACATTTTTTACAGGTTTCTATTTAGTTTTGTTGGCGCTAATCGATTTTGCCGAATGACTGAGGACACTCTAAATGTTTCTTTTTGTGTTTATTTAACCAGTATACTTTTTCTTTTACGTTAAATTATAATTATTCATCTAATATCAAGTTTTATAGTCATACCCTCAGTTAAATATTCCTTTCCTGTAATAATGCTTATCTCAGGCATCAGTCTCTCGCAAATAAGGTTTTATATTGAAACTCATTAGACAATAAGCATTTATACAATATACCTTGTATGTTGAGAGAAAAAAAAATTATAATTATCTTAAATTATTATATTATTATGTTATGTTTATAACAAAATGACATTACGCTGAGAATGAAACCTGCGTACCGAAAAAGTTCAAAATTAGTAAAAATATGCAGGAGATTGTATCAATGGGGTTTGGGTGCTAATAAAGAGTGAGAGACGAAAGCAAATGCAGTTTACTCATCATCATCAACCCATTTATACGTCTCACAGCTGGGCATGTATCTCCTCTCAGGCGAGGATTTAGGATAATGTGGGTTGACATCACACATTTTTCGAGAGTTATGAACCTTATTTTAACGTGCAGGTTTCAATCACGAAGTTTTCATTCATTCAAAAAGCTCTTGGCAAATTTCACATTAAATTCTCATACGTCGGAGAAAGCGAGACCGGATTCGAACCCATGGCCTCTGGTTGCGAGGCGGTAAGGTAACCTAATGGTTACCACGATCTTTTTAGAGATTATTAAAATAAACAAAGTAAAGGTTCGAATGAAACACAGAGAAAACAATAACAAAGAAAAAGACGCCAAAAATAAGTACATTTAAATTTAGAATTTCAATCTAAAAGTAAATTGCTAAGAAAACTGTATAGAATACGTACAAAAATTTTGTAGCTACTACTACGATTCGCTACATCCAAAATTAGTGTTTTATTATATTAATTTTATACAATACTGTACACATTTGTACATAAAAGTAGGAACAACTTAGTCGTTTCAAACACTATATATTGTGTACCCTTAGTATAATATAGCCACTTGCGTTCATACGTCAAAAAGTGCTTTTATCACATGAAAGTTATAAAAATAATATAAAGAAAGTACATGAAACAAATTATGTATTATATGTGAAATTGTACAACTCTCTTATTTCAGCACAAAAAAAGTTAATGACTAATTCGTTCGTAGAATTTTTAACCTCTCTCTTGAAAAGTTGTGATTTTGCAGATGTGGCATTATTATACCCAGGAGGCAATTTTAATTTAGTATTTGAAAAATGTAGGAAGATATCTTTTATAATGAATTTACTTTAAATTTTTATGACTTGTTAATTCATTCTTTTCCCAGTAGCACTTTCCAAATTAAAATTAAGAACTTGAAGAACACAATAAGAGTATAACCTGAGGAAGGTGCGGCGGAGGGGGAATGCATGAGGGCAGGATATGGAGCCACATGGCCCGCAAGAGGCGGCTGCGGCACGGGCGCCCGGCACGACGACGAATCACGTGGGATTTGTATGGACCTTACCTTAGAATACTCGTGATATTAAGCGCCAAAGTTCTCTAATGTCGATCATGACGTACGTGACGAAAAGTAGATAAAGCTGGCTCTCATTAAGTAGATTGATAACTTGGTAAAGATCGAGGGAATGTTTTGGTCAAGGGCTTAGAACGGCTGTTTGTAGGCAGTACAATATCGTACACATGTTCGCATTCAACTGGGGAATGATGTGAACAATTTCCGAGTCACGACGATGCCGACATTGTAGCTGTTATCAAAATGAACAGTAGTCACGACAGTAGGTACACTCAGCATCAAAAACGTCAAAACATCTGACTAGGTGACTAGGTGTTTTTATTATTGAAATTGACATTCGTCCAAAAACATTTAAAAGTGCAGCTGTATCTTTATATCTCAATGATATGGTTGCTTGTTATCAATCGTTCAGATATTTTTAAAGAGGTTCATATTATCATGTGTCGTAGTTAGGGGTATATATGATATTATATACTTACATACATATAATACAATAACATTTCTTATTTTTTCTTGATAAAATCGATTCTAAAAACATTTATTGCAAATCGAATAAAAACACGTTTTCTAGAGAGTTGTCTAAAGCCGGATACTCAATAGCGAGCCGTTACCGTAACGGTTGCTTGTTACGTTACCAAAAATCATGGTGTGTACGTGGTTCGTTAACGTGTAATCGGCTCAACGAAAACGTATATATAAATGTAAATCATCATCATCATATCAGCCAGAAGACGTCCACTGCTGAACATAGGCCTCCCTCAAAGATGTTCATACCAGCTGATCAGACGCGACGTGCATCCATCGGTTATCCGCCGCCCTTACCAGGTCCATCGTTCATCTAGTAGGGGGCCGTCCCACTGAACGCCTTTCGGTTCGTGGTCTCCATTTAAGAACTTTTATGCCCCAACGGCCGTCAGTTCTACTAGCTATGTGACCTGCCCACTGCCACTTCAACTTGCTAATCCTTCGAGCTATATCGGTGACTTTCGTTTTTCCGAGATCCGTAGCGATTGCGGACGAAAAGACGTCCCGGAGCTTCTAAATGTAAATAAAATAAAATAATTTAGATATACGTAATCCCTTTTCGGCAAAGTGTTACATACGGCTTCAGCGTCAACAAAGCAACAAAGACATTTTTTTATATATATAATTCAAACCGAAAATTGTTCAAACCCTCCACCTGATGGAAGAGGCAACATTGATAGAAAGTGGTAACCATCGCCTACAATAACCTAGCGATATTAATGCAGTATCCTTGAAATTGCAAGTGCGGGAAATGAAATCTGAAGTATTCGCATTAGAAAAGCGATTTTGATAGCTGTAGATTAAGTCAAGCAGTAATGTAAGCATTGCTGCGTTCCGATTTTGAAAGGTATAAGTGCTGGTGAAATTACAGGCACATTGGTCTTAAACTTACTTTTGGGTGACGAGCGCAATGGCAGCGCCCCTCAGATCGTTGCGATTTAAAGCTCTGCAACAGTAATGGACAGGCGTGTCGCTTAACACCAGACACACGACTTGTTCATCCCGTCGCTTAATATCATAAAAAAATAAATAGACTGGATACAACCTACGCATGTGTGTCTTGTACAGACTTTCAGTTCGTCCTCCAAATTCGTAAACCTCGTAACCTCCGTTAATGTGAACTCTTGAGTAGGCACAAAAAACAGAATAATTAGAAATCATTATATGACCATCGATGATTATACCTTTATTTTATAACTAATAGAAGGTCTACAAATATATTTTAAGAGTCGATACTACTACAGGTCGAATTTAAGTTTTTCCCGTACTAAATCTGTTCCATAGCGCGCGTTGGCCGAAATTTACTTTTTTTTCAAATTTAGCCATTTCCAAAATCTGGTACTATACGTGTTCTATTTAGTTCAGTAGATATTTAAAAAAATCATTGGTATCATTGACTTACAATTATAAGGACGTCGGGTCCGCGCTAAAAAGTGTCCGCACTTGTAAGGCGCTAAAATCGTATACAGAGCGCGACACTCCGCTTTAGTCTTCATTTGTTCTACGGACAGCGCGATACTGCGATGACATAACAATTTAAATTTCGAATAGGTTGACTTGGGACATTTTTTTCGTGGTTTTTGTATTAGACCCGTCGTCCATTTATTTGTAAGTCAATGATTGGTATATATAATTGCATACAGCGGTTTTCTTGTAAAATTTCGAGGTAAGTCTGTGTTTTAAGAACACACACACTCACACACACACTCAACATAGCCCCGCACTAGGGAAACCCTGTGTCGCGGGTGCCATGGACACACACATAGACAACCACAAATTACACCCAAACTCACGAGAGAAATAAATGTAGGCCATACAAACATTTCTCCCGGCCCGGGAATCGAACCTGGGACCTCTGCGTGGCAGTCCGGCATGGTAACCGTTCGGCCACGGAGGCAGTTAAATATTTAGGAACCGTGTTTTCACACCTCACTTTTACTATATATTTTTTCCAAAGTGATTAATTCAACACTTTCACTGTTAAGCTGAATAAACCAAAGCCATTTGAGGTAGTATCAACTCTTAAGATTTAGTTACCCGATATTGCGTGCTTGAAGATTTAAAAAAGAATTTCGTCCAAAAACGGAATTACGAGATTTTCAAATTTAGCCGACGGTTTGTTTTATTCATTAAACAATATGAAGAGTTACTAGATTATTATATCGCGGAAAGAATAAAAAGTCATATAGTGGTAAAAAACCTGTAACTGGTGTGGAACTAATCGAAAAGTAGGTATGTCCATATTAAAATATCGTTAAGAAACTGTGAGTAACGTTAAAAATCGCCGTGGCTAGCACGTGTGCGGCAATTTCAGTTAAACGCTTATGCATTACTTGTGTACGCCTATACAAGTACTTACAATCTATAGGTGGGATAACGTGTATTGTAGCATGTTTACATTCATGCATTGGTAAAGTTAATAACTTGTACAAAAAAAATCCATGAATAACTAAACATTACAAAATATATACGGATGCTGATAAGCAATAGCGTGTCAACCAAAATGATTATTATTTTTGCGAAAGTGACACCCACATAGCACGTAAAAATTATATCATAGTTTTTAATAGTTTGTTCTAAAATTTACTTGTTAAATTGAAAAATTTTGCTGGTTTTAACCTCAAGAATGATGAATATAAGATATTCATTCTATAATTTCCCAACAACAATAAGCACAACAGCAAAACTTATCATTTTCCAAGTACATTTTGGAACAAACTATCAAAAACAATGAAAAAATCTTCAAATGCCATTTTAGCAAAACTATAATCGTGTGAACATTATTGAATTATCAGCATTCAAATTGTACTATAAATTGTAGTATATTTTTTTAGTAGCTTCTTGTGAAAGAGTTCGTCCAGAGAAGTACTGCCACGTTACCTATTTCTGCCACCAAGCAATGTGAGCATTACTGCGTTCCGATTTTGAAGCATTAAGGGTGCTGATAAAATTACAGGCACATGGGGCTTGTCAACATAATGTTTCAGGGTGACGGGCGCAGGGGCAGATTCCCTCATATCTTTACGATTTAAATCCCTGTGTGGCACTGCAATTGATATTGACATGCGTGTAGCTTACCACCAGGCGTCCCAACACTTGGTATCATTAAAAAAACGCAATAAAATGCACAACAAAAATCAAAACATATGACAGCTGGTACTCAAAAAAAGAAAACTTTACCTTTAAATACCAACAAACTTCCAGTATCACAGAGATAACAGTCCTTGTTATTTTACATGAACTTGATAAAAGAATCTTCGACAATAATTTACATGAAAAAGATAATTCAAGTTCTTAGGTTTTCGCGATTGTTACACGTAGGAAATGAAACTATTTTTCCGGATTTAAATCGCGTATATTTGTTTTTCAAACAAACCTACGTTTCGGGCCCTTCACAGGTCCCATGGTCACGGTTGACTCAACCACGTCAGTCCATTTAAATCCGGAAAAATAGTTTAGTTTCCTAAACATAATTCAAGTTCAATTGAATAGAAAGTCAATTGTATTTCAAGAGATAGAGTAAGAACTTTTTATATGATTTATCTATGTTTATACATTTTATAAAAATCAAAAGTGAAATATATCTTTTTTTACAGTAATTGATCACGACAAGAGAGTAAATCAAAACTGCGCGTCATAGAAAAATAGCTGCAATCAAAATAATATCCTAGACAAATCACGTACGGCGTAGTAGACTTGTCATTTTCATGAATAAGTGCACAGGACACAGGCATGTAATAAAAGAAGACTTACTGTTGCACTGTATTTAACCGTCTCAGCGTACAGAGCAGTAGTAGTGCGGCCGTGTGTGATTTAAAAACCCTATAGCATTTAAAACATTAAAAGAACAATTTAAACAAACTCGAGCTAATTTTATTTCGCATGTTTTTCATTTGTTTATGATTAACGGACCGGCTGCTAAGGCATGCGCCATTAAAAGTGCAAATCCGCCGTGGTGTGCTTTTTATAGCTTCCCCTAACCGTTTTATGGGCATCGTGGTGGATTTTGATAAACACTCTTAACGGGGTATTAAGTTTTAGTTTCTGAAATTAATATATTGTGTTCTGGTGATTTACTTTGTTGCAATTTATCACTTTACGACAAATTGTTTAGACGAAAATGTCACACGGTACACTCGCCATAACAATGAATGACAAACCTATCTGAACTTTAGCTGACGATAGTCGATAGTTTAGCTGAAGATAGTATAGTAGATAGAACAAAGAGCTTTAG
Source organism: Hyposmocoma kahamanoa (assembly GCF_003589595.1). Lineage (NCBI taxonomy): Eukaryota > Metazoa > Arthropoda > Insecta > Lepidoptera > Cosmopterigidae > Hyposmocoma > Hyposmocoma kahamanoa. The sequence continues at coordinate 17,945,968 of NW_020653851.1, read as the reverse complement.
TAAATGATAATTAAAAAATCACTACACAAAATCCGATTGCGAGCACATTTTGTATGGAAAAATTGCACAAATGATTACTTACAAAAAACCTGCCGAAAAAGTGGTATATTGCTTTGCGACTCTAATGTTATGGCAGAGATTTTCGATTGGATAAAATATAAACTTAAATAAGTTAACGTACTTCTAACAGATGAACGCTTATAAAAGAACTTTTATAATGGAAATTTCAAAAAATAAATTTTGGACATAACAGAAATACAGTAATTTCGTAAAAAAATACTTAATATTCTCCCCTTTTAATAGTAACCGTAGCATAAAATCTAGAAGTATAATTCCTGATGAATGAAACAGACCTACGATAAAAAAACATGGGTATTTCGTATCCTTAGAGCGTTTGTGCACTACGTCCTATTCGTATCAGGCTATGTACTCTCGTTTTCCGTTCGAAATCCGTCCGAAACAATTAAAAACGCATGACGGGAAAGAAGCTTCTTATGACATTATCTTTTTTTGTGAAATACTACTAAATTGACAGAAATTGTTTTGGACGAATGTCGGACGCAGAACGGGCATCCCAGAAATGACGGTGCGAAATGTCACTGGATTCATTTTATCTCTAGGTGTACAAGCGATATTCGTATTTTATCGGATTCGAATTCGGACTTAATGCACAAGCGACAAGTGTGTCCGAGTTTTCTAGGTTTATAGTCGCGGATCCGGAACGAATACTAAACACGCTTAGTTAATAAAGCCACATGTGATCATACGTTAACAGTGCCTTTATCACATAAAAGTCATTAAAATAAAATGAGCTACATGAAACAAATTATGTATATGTCAAATTTTATACCCCTCATATTTAAGCATAAAAAAATTATCGACCGTCTTTCTATATCTCTCAGGGGCCCCATGTCTACTATTTTTCTTAAAACTCCTGGTTATTGCAGTTCCATCCATCCATGAGATCATGTTGAGATTCCACTGAGATCATGTATGTGAAATTGTATAACTAGGAGTAGTTCAAAAAAGGTATCACTTATTATGTTCATAGAATATTTAAACCTCTCTCCTGAAAAGTTGTATAGGTGTACCAGAATCTGATGGCATTTAGACAAATTTAAATTTGTGGTGAGCAACATGAATATAGTATTTTTTTTATTATATCAAGTAACGGGACGAGCAAGTCATGCGCCTGACGGTAGGCTGCACGCCTGTCCATAACGGTTGCCGTGCCACTCAGAGCTTTAAATCGCAAAGATCTGAGAGGCACTGCCACTGCGCCCGTCATCCTGAGACATAAGTTGACAAGTTCCATGAGTTATTTATACATATTATTAAATAAACCATTTGACACAAGTAATACACTCCCGGACACATAATTCGAGCCACCTCGCATTTTCAGTGTTAAATGCCCTCCGCTTAAACAATGTTTGATTGATCAAAATCTATAAAGCAATTTTGAAATTAGTATACTAAACGCCTTTTCCATAAATCTATGTTGGAAATTTGCATTTACAAAACCGGGGGAAAACTTTGTCTTCGACGATAAGACTACTTTTGTATTCTAAGACTTTAAGACAAAAATGCGAGGTGGCTCGAATTATGTGTCCGGAAGTATATTTTGAATTGACATGTGACAAGTTAACATTGTCAGGTGAAAGTCGTTCGATTTTTCTAATATTTATTTTGCGAATGTGGCCTTAACCAAGGGTGATATGATAATTAAACTAGCAAATACTTGTCAAACTATTGAGTCAACCGTGACCATGGGACTTGTGTGTGTGCAAAGAACCCGAAAAATTGGTTTGTTTGAAGGAACAAATACACGCAATTTCGATCCGGAAAATAATTTCAAAGCATATAAAAAGTTGTGGGTTCATTTCTTTCATAGAGTCTTTATTATTTCTCTCGAAAAGTTATCATTTTTCAAAACCTTAAATGACATCCCAAATATCAAATAATACTACTCTCTCTACTCACCTGCAATTACCATTACATAATTTCTACAATAGTAAAACTTACCCAAAGTAACTTATACCGTTTTCCATCTTATCTAAAAGTGGTCATGCGACATGTAAGGCATATAATGAATGCACCCGACCCTGAAGCGGCTGATACGGTCGTCGTGACCCGTGTGCACTTTCGTGCATCATTTGAACACGCAACGTATGTTACACGGTCTTTAGGGTAAAAAGTGTCAGGCAGTATTGGTAAAGATTTCTTCAAGAGGTGTATTATACGAGTTATTTAAGTATGACTAATGTCCATCACTTAAGCTTAATTAAAGAAAATTTTACACAGCTCCGATATTGAAAAGCGCCCGATTTACACATAAAACAAGTTACCGACTATTTAAATTCATAAATTTAATAATTAAAATTATGTATGAGAAAAAAAAACAAAAAAAAATTAGGGGAGTCATAAATTTTTTTATATTTGTTTCATGTAAGTCGTTCGTTTTATTTTAATAACTTTCACGTGATAAAAAATCTTTTGACGTTTATATTTGACTTTATAATAACAATAGTACGATTGTAATTTTAATGGTAGAAAATGCGAATCTGTAATGAAGAATTTCAGAAAAGTAATGAACTGAATGTAATAGAATTATTTATATTACAATTTTGCTGTTGCAATTACAGTCACATGGGATTTGTCAACTTATGTCTCAGGGTGAAGGGCGCAGTGGCAGTACCCCGAAAGATCTTTGCGATTTAAAACTTTGAGTGGCACTGCTACTGCTATGTATAGGATACTGTTCGTCCTGTCACTTGGAATTATATAAAAAAATTCTACCGATTTTTTTTTTCAACATCCATTCCTATGTTTGGAAATCTCAAAAATGTTACAAAAATCGGAATATTTTGGTTGCTCTCCATTTTTTTTACTTCAGAAAACACATATTTCTATCAAATTTCATATATTTTAAAAAGAGAAAAATCATGAAACGCAAATAAGTCTGGCTTTAAAGTGATCATGCCAAGATAAAACTTTTCATGAGACTGCGATAAAAGAAATTTTATCAATGCCAATCTCAATCTCAGCGGCTTATCAAATACATCTCATGTTTTGTTTTTTTGTTTTTACTAGACACCCAACAAAGAATATTTTTTATAGCTTTTTTAAATCGAAAATAGCCATTAATGTGAATAAAAAATTGTCACTCATTAAATTAATAGATAAATATTATTTAAGTTGAAATCTCTTAAGTGTTAAAAAATTAAGTTTCAAAGACAGAGCTAAGGAAGGTCAAACAATTTTTATTAATCTTAATGATTGCCTAATAAGTACTACAAGTCAAATTAATACAAAAGTTAGTAATGAATTTCAAAACAAAGTCGTTCAAGTAGAAATTATTTCCTTCTTAAAGTAACAACAAATCTACCAAACAATGTTACATTATTACTATTTCTTCGTGTAATTGATTCAATATTTGTGATAGCGTTATTTTAAGAAAAAAGCTTTCATAGTTTTCTCACAGATGGCGCTACGGCAAAAAGTAATTAAAAACCAAAAACAAAGATCTGCAACAAGCACATAGAAAAATTCATAAGGTCCGCTAGTTCGTTCCGAGACTTAGTTGGCATTGCGTCTGGCACGGTTTGCTGTAAGAAGTTGGTTCGAATCCAGCCGAATCGAAGGAATTTTTTCTTAGTGTTCGATCTTTGTATTAATAATTATAACAAACACATGGAGTTTGTCAACTTATGTCTCAGGGTGATGGGCGCTCGTCGTGGTGAATGTTCACTGATCCCACGGCGCCGACTCAACCAGCGCGAGGGAAATCAGGGGGGATTTTAGTGGGATAGGCCCTCCAGTCTGGAGGGAGAGTCCCCGCATAACCCCTGAGTCTCCCTGGGCTCAGGGTACATCCATAAAGATTTCCCCCGTCAAAAAAAAAAATGGTGATGGGCGCAGTGGCAGTGCCCCTCAGATCTATGCGATTTAAAGCTCTGAGCTCTGAGGCACACCAGGCGCACGACTTGTTGATCACTAGCTGTAGATACTCTACTGTCATAGTCTTCTCCAGTATCGATTAATACAATACCATTTTCGGTAATGTCATCTTGTCCAACTTTATGTTTTGTAATGCAATATTTACATACAAAAGTTTGAAAGCGCATTCGAAATATTAAAATCTAATAAGATCCTAACTCAACGGTACAGCGTCCTAAGGTGTCTAACCACTGACATGAAATGCGAAAAAAATTAGGTCAATGACCTCACTTAACAATTTCTCAGAAAAAAAGGATCCCTTTAAGTACCGTTAGAGATCGTGGAACTTTTTTATAAAACCAAATTGTACAACCGTAGGGCCTTAGTAATAAGGGTTTGTTTTTTGCTGTTGGTCCAATTTTTTCAACGTTCCTCTGGTTCCCTTAGCGGGGTGTGGGGCGGAGGGTGTAATTGAAAATGTGCGGCACATGTGTAGCAGGCGCAGCGTCTTCATGAGAATTTGTGATTCATTAGCTTTTATCACATTAACATTATTTCTTATTATTATCATATTTATTATGTTTAATTTTGATCATGAGTAATTGCAGTAACTGCCATTTCTTCTGATGATTTTGAACAAAATATATTAGAGTATCAAATAAAGTTGTCTAGTTTAGTGTAAATTATTCATTGCGTATATATTTTTGTGATTTCCATTTTATTATTTATTTATCTCTGTAATTAAGTGATTTATTGTTAATATTCATTGCCTTACAAATAAATATTATTACTCAGCAATTATAAGTACATACACAAAAATGCTTAAAATCAAAGATATTGAAAAGCGATTTTAATTATTGTTGGACGTGTTATAAAATGTACCTAACAGGCGTTGTCAGCACGACAATAAGTTTTTGCATCTGCAATAATATTATGTGAAATGCAAGTTTCAATATTTAGGTGCATCCCATAATCGCAATCTTCGCTCAGACAGCTAATTGGCTTTTCATTCCTTCTCACTGTATTATTTTTGCTTCTAACTCAATACGACTAATACGACTCTGGAACTTTATGCCACCCCATATTAAAAAAGTGCCGAATAAGCTAGCTTTCAAGCAATTAGTCCGTAATTTCATGTTGGAGTTTAAATCTGCATCCCATTATGCGCAACTCACACTGGCGCAGAGTCGAAGTGTCGCGACGTGTCATGTTTTTCGCCTATAGCATATTCATCTCTATTTTCGTATTGTTAAGGTACAAATTTGTGTTATGCAAATATGGAAAACTTGAGCGCAGTGAGGCGTCAGACGCCGACCACACTGTGATCTTGGCGCACTAATGCGAGCGTCGCGTCGCGTGAAAAACAGGACGTGACGCGACACTTCGACTCTGCGCCAGTGTGAGTTGAGCCTTAGTCTGACATTGTTTTATATATATAATATTTATTATTACATTAGTAACGGTAGAGCTCCTTGTGAAAGAGTTCGTCCAGGGAAGTACCTTACCTATTTCTGCCGCCAAGCAGTAATGTCAGCATTATGGTGTTCCGATTTTCAAGAGTGCTGGAGAAATTACAGGCACATGGGACTTGTCAACTTATGTCTCAGGGTGACGAACGCAATGACAGTGCCCCTCAGATCTTTGCGATTTAAAGCTCTGAGTCTGACAGCCGTGTAGCTTCAAACGCACGACTTGTTCGTCCCGTCACTTGATATCCCAAAAAAAAATTTTGTAATGATGTATACTTATATTTTGTTTAAATTATGTATCATAAATTATTTATAAACTATGATCTGTTTTAGTTGTCATGTTATTTGTTCTAAATTCTCTAAATCTAAACCCGACTCTCTTGTTGACTAGTATATAATGCTTAATGGCATTAACTCCGCCATTTGTACTGCTTTTAATAAATAAAGTAAAAAAAGAATAGGCTATTTCGTAGATCATAAAAATAATAATAAAAAACGTGCTTACTTACTTCGCTGCATCAGCGACCCGAAGTGATCTTGGCCTCCAATACCAAAGTACGCTATTTTCCATTCTGCCTTGTGCTGACCGTTCGGGCACCTTCAGCTCCTTCAGGGGCTGAATACAATAGTACAAACGATTCAGCATAATAAAATTCATAGGACTGCTACCATTTTGGATCAAAAGCAATAAAGCTCTAACAAAACAAACAGCGCAGACATAAAATCGTAAAAACATAATCTTTACCCCAGAGTAAATTATCTAGCGTCTCCCTTGGAGATATGCGATGGTCTTGAACATATGTGACACCACGTGGGTCCAATGCAGACACGTCTCAATGACGCAAAGTTCTAACTCTCACCAAATGTTTACGCCAATCTCCTCTGTTCATGTGAATATTTTAGAACCATACCCTACTGACAGTTTGAAAACATTTCAGACGTTTTGAATAATAAAATGTGACATAGCGGGAGACAGCGCCGGGACAGGCTAGAGGTTAACGTTGTAGCATATTGTACAATGTGCATCGCATTTAAAAAAGTTGCATTTCGATAAAATAAAATTGTATGTAGGCCACACGTGGTCTACAAGATTCGTGTTTGGTTCTATTTTATTATTTTTAACTGTCCGTGTAGTGAAGGTTGAACAATACATTTTATAATCGCAGATCTCAGTACAGGGTACTAAAAAAACCGATATCAAAAATTCGTGGAATTACTTCCTACCTTAATTTGCCAAGTTTTATTGGAATCGGTTACCGGAAAGTGCGCGAAACCGGATTCATCGCCTAGTTTACCGATCTTAGAGGAGGAATATTTTCTTCTAATTTGGACCACTGTTTTCCAACAAAAAAAGAATAATCAAAATCGGGTCATAAATCGCGTAACATACAAACAAAAAAATGCAGACGATTTGTCAATATCCTCCATTTTTGAAGTCGGTTGAAAACAAATGTTGCATCAAAAAATGTAAGTTGTCACCTGTAAGACACTTACATATACAAGTGATCCTCCGTGATCGAGCGGTTTGCATACCGCTTTTCATGGTGTTGCCATCTCTGAGGTCCTAAGTTCGATTGTAAGTAGAAAACTAGCTTTTCTAGACCTTCTCGGGTCTGGGTGTTTGCAGTACCGTAGTTGCTTCCGATTTCCATAAAAGAGTTGCTTAAATACTTATTTTGATATCAGATCAATGTACGTGATGTTGTCTAATATTTATATTTAAGTGTTCATATCTATTTCTCATTGTAAATAACTTGATTAATGTGTTAAAGATGAAACTTCTTGCTAAGGGACTTTCAGTTCGCAGGGATGTGATTCACGTAGTCAAACCGTTACGATATCGTAGCGATTTAGTCGTTGAACTGCTTTTTCCTATTCACTTGTGACAGTGAACGTCAACGAGTCCAATTTTAAAGTCGATCGATCCAAATATCGTTAAAGCGTATTCTGGTATATGAATTGAACTTAAATTGACTCTAAACGACAAGTCATAGGTATTCTGTTAAAATTTTGACAGTTGTTTCAATAGACTTTCGACGAGTAAATGTCAAATTTCACAATCCAAGATGTCGTTCATTACTCGTTACGTTTCGATTCTACTCATATGAACGTTCGTTCAAGTGACACGTGAATATCCATTTTGGATAGGACTTCGATCGAATGACTATGTAACTTCAACGATATTTCGATTGCTTGAACTTACGTGAATCGCACTACTGGTCGTAGCTTCTTTTGCCAAAGAATAGATAGTCATCAAAAGAAGATACGCCGGCTGCTTTCTACACAAGATTATCCAGGACGCGTGGATCGAAACTCAGGAAGAGTTAAAGGCAGAAAAGATTTTGCCTTCATTTATGTTATTTGAATATACCTATTCATATCGAGTTCTTAGGTTTCGCGATTGTTACACATCGGAAGTTTCGGGCCCTTTACAGGTCCCATGGTTGGTTTGTTTGAAAAAACAAATATACGCGATTTAAATCCGGAAAAATAGTTTCATTTCCTATATACCTATTCACTTTTGTACGTATAAAAATATATAATAAAAATTATGCATACATAGAATAATTTTACTTAGCCTTGCAATCCCCAGTGTACCTCAAAATGTCATAGGTATTATATGTGAAGTGATTCAGATCCAGAAAATATTCTTCCTGTGATCACGTAAACATACTTTCTAATAAAAATATCGTATTTAAATTTATTGCTATATATTATGGGTTTAGAGCATATGCTCTAAACCCATAAAATAAAGTTCAAATAAAATTCTATATAGAACTGGAGGCGTCGTCTATAGGCAGTCCCCTCTATTAAGGAACAAGTAAAAAGACTCTATCGCACGATTAACACTACTTCCGAATTTATGATTTTTCATTTCCATTATCGAATTCACCGCTTCAAGTGCTCTATAAAATATGTCGTCTTGCGCCATACAAACTTACAAAAAAATCTCTGCTACATCCAGTCTAGCCACGGATGGAATTACATTCAATTTATACGTCTATTCTTTACATTAGCTACCAGTTTTCTATTTTAAAACATTTTTTTCACAATGATCACATTGATTGAATTTATCGATTACATAGAAAATCTTTGAAAACATTCGAACATTTGACATAAACATGCCTATGAAGTTCCTTAATTACTAACAGGCAACCACGCTACAGCTAGCAAAATACTTTAAAAAATCCCGGTTGCGTTTTTCACACAAAACTTAGCGAGTACAAATCTAGAAAACTCGGATCCACTTCGAAGTCGCTTGTGCACTAAGTTGTATTAGAATCCGAGATACTCATATCTCAAACTGATATGAATCGGACGTAATGCGTAAACGCTCTAACTAGTAGTTGCTTGAACTTGAGCCTAAACCTAAAGCTGTTGGGTGATAAAAATAAAATGTATAAAATTTATTTGACAAATCGATAGTAACTATTGTATGATTACCGCTATCTCCACACTAGGCAAGCCCACTAGGTAGGATCCCATACAACTAATTTACATATAATACTTAGCCTCTAAAATGAACAGAACGGACTTAAAAATATGTAAACGAGTAAACCTCTCACACATAATCCCAACACAGTCAAATGGAATTCACCAACACTACACATACTGTCAAAGACAAAATGTAGGCCAATTACATCGCGTCTTTGATACGGTACAAATACGAAATTAAAAAAAAACAAGTATTACAATATGGCTCATATTGTGTAGGTACATTTAATATATTTACAAATCGTACACTGATAATGACAGTGACACAATGCTAAATTGATTTTGTTAATGAGCAATGAAAGTTCTGAAAATTGTGATAGCTACAATTTCTTACTTAACGAAGATTTTTGAATGCGGTTTTCAACTAAAATAAAAGGGAACCTACAAAGTTTTAGAAGTATTATACAAATTTTCACATACCACAATAAAATAAAGGTATTTTTGAGAATTGCGTTTAGTATCACTACTCCTCGTGATCTTTTTTTTGTAAATTAACATTTTTTATTATGCAATATCGTCACAAAAAATTAATTTAACAAAATTATGCGATGAAATTTAATTTTTAACTTCGAAAATAAAAGGATATGTTACTCTAGAACTTATCCACTAACCAGCGTAGATCTGGCAGCAGTCTAGTACTATATTAGTTTCAATGCAAAACGACAGTATCCAAAAAATGACGATATCTTTCACGTAGTTACTAGTACATTCTTTCACAACTCACCGATCTCTGTCATTGCCAAAAAAAGTATCGCCCTATCCCTTATGACCCTTTCCCTTTATAACAGCATAACGTCAATACGTGTCGTATAGCAAATTTCATGCAAACAACGTACACGGGGGTTTTTGCATAATAATGTTCGTACTCACAAATCAGATGACGTTAAAAATAAAAAATAAATAGTTTTTTGTATAGTGACATTATAATTCTCTGCGTGCGATATATGTATAAAAGTAATACCTAATCCTTTATAAAGTAAATAGAAATAAGATTACTTATGTAGTATATTTTAATGTAGGTACATTGGGCGTTTAGCGGGTTGCCATTGAATTTACTAGCTCAATCAAAAAAAATCTTATAAATGAAATAACAGATAAAAATCCTATACAAGTCAAAAACAAATTAAAAAGATTTTATATGAAAGATCAATATCAGAGGAGGCTTACACAAACTGGTCATTGATTTAATTGTTGTACCTTACATATTAACGCAACTCACTAGAAAAGGATAAATAATTTTTAATTTTAAGATTCTACCTTGAATGTACTGTAACTTGTTATTAATATATGTAATAAACAGTTTTAAATTTTAATTTTTTTTTCTTAGGAGATTACACAAATGCAACATTACATTACACCATAATACTTGTATTAAGTAGCGACGGCTGAGATCGCAGATCTCAAATTGTTACTATTCTGCCAAATTCCAATTCCGAATCACGCGTTATAATTTTTTGATCTGATTTCCTATTTATCACTTTTCTTTTTAGTACATTAAACTCCGCCGTGAAATCTCCCCGAGCTTGCGCCCGCGCTGTTGAGGGGAAACGTTCAAAAATAGAACACTCTCGGATTCCTGCGCGCGATCATAATTCGACGATGGTGTATATAAGCCGCACGCGCCTCAAAACTATGAAATGATGAGTTTAGTAAAGGCGGAAACCAAAACAGTGGAAACATATTGCGTTTACTAAATTATTTTCCCTGGTTTTGTTATTGACTTGTAAATTGGACTTATTTACAACTAAATTGAGTTTTTTTTTATGATATCAAGTGACGGGACGAACAATGTCTAGTGATAAGCAATATGAACAATTGCAGTGCCACTTAGGGTCGTATTCCAGAACTCTACTCAATGCTCAAGTCAAGACTTGAGTATGATTTCAAGCATTGGAAATACGACCCTAATAGTTGTTCTAGTGCTTTAAATCATTCTCAAGTCCTGACTTGAGCATTAAGTAGAGTTCTGGAATACGACCCTCGCAGCCAAATGTCCGAGATTTAAGAATCGTAAAGATATGAGGGGGCACTGCCACTGCACCTGTCACCTTAAGACAAAGTTATCAAGGCCCATGTACCTATAGTTTCACCAACTCCCTTACCATTCAAAAACCGGAACGCAGTAATGCTCACATCACTGCTGGACGGCGGAAATAGCGTGGTACCTGTATTTCTTTGGACGAATATTTTCACTAGGCGCTTTACGGCTTCATAAAATATAATAATGTAGATCATACCATCGAAATATTCATTTGAAATATAAAGACATTTACGTGTAATTTTGTACCCTCCTGTCTTTATCTTGACAGATATATCGCAGGGTGGTCCGTATCAAAGACATCATGAATCTACTTAATTACTATAACTTATTTAGATAGTTAAGACATTAAAGGGATTTAAGACACATGGCTGCTTTTAATTGGTACGTTATAGTCGAAAGTACTTATATTAGAGGTTACAAAATAAAAATGCCCTTCAAGAGCTCTGACCACTTCAATTAAATAAAGTTTTTTTGTGTACGATTTGGATCACTGTTTTAATAAAATCTTTTAATAGAATTTTAGAATTCGGATTGTCCGACGATTTTTTAACTTGGCATAAATCTCGTGGAGGACCAAAGTTTTAACGATAAAAAGTGGGCTATTTTGTTCATATTCTTCCATATAGAGCGGCAATTTCATACTGTATGCGCTCTTATAGGAGAATATTACAAATATAAATAATATGAAATGAAATTATTTTTCCGGATTTAAATCGCGTATATTTATTTTTTCAAACAAACCAACGTTTCGGACCCTTTACAGGTCCCACGGTCACAGTCGACTGATGTGGTACAATCATCAACCAGTTATGTCTAATATTAATGCAAACCACCTACAAAAGTTATTAATTAAATACCTTATTTTTAATTTTACAAAGCAACATTCCAATTTACGCTACATTATGTTTTACAAATTATTTTATTTTAACAATATGAATTTTTATTAAGTTAAATTTATTATTAATTAATAATGGAAATTAGAATAAATTAAAACATATTAATTAGTACTGTAGTCTTATGTCCGTTTGGGGTTTTTCATGAGAGGAAATACTGGATCCCAAACTGATGGTACGGAGAAACCATGTTCCCTGATGAAATTAGGATGTTTTTTAATTTCAATGGCCTCTCGCAGCATCCTGGGTAGATAACGGACTTCTTTTGCTATGACCTGGGGTTTATCAAATGTCATTGAATGTGTAGGTTTATCCATGACATGCTCACAGACTATGTGTAACAATCGCGAAAAACTAACAATTTGATAAATATAAATAATATTTATAATAACTCATTTATAAATTTCAATCACAACATACTGTTCTTGACAGTCGCATTCACAAAGTCACAATTTCTTTTAAGAAGCAATGTATACTCTTCTTTAATAAGAATCCTATTGATATTCAAAACTACAGTGAAGTATAAACTTTATTATACTAAATGTTACTATTATACAGTTTCTGTGTAATTGGATGACAAAAATCCGTGGTATGGACCCATTTTGCTCTTACAGATTATTGCGATCTATGATATATGAAGTAAATATTGTAAATGATCATCATCAATAGCCTATCGTAGACCACTGCAGGACATGGGCCTCTCCGAATGAATTTCGTACGATCTTCAACTCATTACATCCATCTGCTGCCAGTAACCCTTCGCAAATCGTCACTTCATCTGGCCAGAGGGCGTCGCACACTACGTTTGCCAGCTGTAGTCCCCACTTAAGATCGCTTCCCCCATCGGTTATCGATTCTTCGATATATGGCCAGGCCACTGCCGCTTCAGCTTGCTTATTCTGCCAGCTATGTCGACTACCTTAGTTCTCTGTCAAATAACCTCGTTCCGTACCTTGTCCTTCAAAGAAATTAGCTGTAAATAAACAAATGTGTACAAATGTTTATTTATAAAGAGCAATCATTGTGCCTGATAGGCGCAAATGGAAACAAGTTAACAAGCATTGGACAACATCTCACTTATTTCAACCATTTATTTTCAGTACATGTACCTATATACCAAAAATAGCGCTAGTCATAAAACCAATTTAATACGTGCCGAAACGATTAAAATAATACCCCTATTCAGCAATACTCACCAAGTGAAATAATTACACAAAGAAACCGACAGACAGGCAGTAAACAGTCATCAATAATTAATAATGTACATCAAGGAAGCTATGAGAAAGAACACGTGTATGGAAGGTGAAAATTTCAGAAATCTATGATGTACTAAAGTTGCAATTAAAGGAATGGCTTATTAGATAACAATTGCAAGTTGCAGGTTAGAATTTGATAATCTTTTTATTTGTAGCGTCTTTTCTTGGTTGGAAAAATGATGAGAATCATGGATATTCAATATTATATAGGTAATGGTATAATGATACCGACCTCTCGGTAAAGCATGAAACACACAGAGAGCGGGTGCGGGTCGGGTCGGGACCGCGGCGCAAGACGGGCACAGTCGCCCGCGCTCGGTTTGTTGTCGTCCATATAAATACACGGAATTAGACCCGCTGCGGTCGCGACCCGACCCGCGCCTGACGCGCCCACACCCGCTCTCTGTGTGTTTCACACTTAACTTATTACTATAATCTAACAAATTATCTTTGTGTATTGAAGCTGTATAATTTGAATTTCAGCATAAGGAACATTTAATTAATTCACAAGTATACCTTTATACACGAAAATAGGTTTCAATTTAACGCAGATTACCATGTCTTCGTAATCATGTCTTTAAATTTTTAAAGCGGAATTGAAAAGCGCTGTATCTGTATTTTGTCTTCAATGAAATTAAATTAATAAACTACAGAAAAACCTGACTGCTCTAAAAACTGAACAGAGAATAAGAATATCTAGGCTGCTTTTGGAGCAATATTAAATACACCATGAAATGTTTTCTTATGGCAGTTTCGAGAGATAATAGAATATTGTTATAATGTGTATTGGGAAAAGTGATTTACGTAGTTTTATTCTGTTATTCAATCAAATTAAAAAAAAAACTAAAGAAAAAAACTGAAAAGAGAAAAATGGTCTCTTAGGGCCGTTTTGGAGCAATGTTAAATGCACCATGATACGTCATGGTGCATTTAACATTTATTGTGGCAGTTCTATCTGTAGTATCATATCTTAAGATAAAAGAATATTGTAACCGTCATATAGATGTTTTTGACATAATTCTAATGATAGTTCGTTCACTCAAATCTAATCTCAACTCAAGACTACGGGACGAGCAAAATAATAGATCTCCATACACTCATACCTGAAAAACATTACCCTCCTGGTGAAGACAATTTAAAATGATACTGTAGTCTCAACGACGCAAAACCACAGTAAGAAAAAGTTGAACTAAAAGGTAAAACTCATTACAATATACAAGAACGAAATACCGTACACATTATAGTGAACATTAATACTGATAAGTGTACGAACGTGATGTCTTAAATCTCCTATTTAATTTCCTGTATATGTCGTTTAAGCCTTAGCAAACACGCTAAAATAGAACTTAGCCTTGTCTTTTTTAGATTCTATTTACCGTCAAGAAGTTTCTGGACATCTCAAGAAAACGTGGGTTAAAATGCGAAATTTTGCTTAGAGAATTTGGCTCTTATGTTGTTCTTATTAGAATTGATTTCAGGAGATTTGTTTCAAAGATTCTTACGGCGTTTAGTACGAGAATCTTAATTGCCGGCATGAGGCTTGGAGACAGCTGTCGTTCCCTTGGGCAATACTAAGGGTTTTGTTTACTGCTGACTCTAATGACAAATCTCTTAATACATGAATTAAGTTTCTCCAAGACATCGAGAAATATTTTGTTTGTTTTTAAATTTTCACTAAAGTAAATGGGTAGAATGAGAAGTGTATAAGTAATTAAAAACCTAACAGACGATGCTCACCAAGTGGATCAATATTTCTAATTAAGAAAACTCTTGAAAACTTACTTTTCTAACTTAAGTTTTCATTATGTGATTTATTCAAGTCAATAGTTTTATTTTAAGTACTATATTTATCGATGCGTTTATGTTTACGCGTTTTCTATAAGTTGTTTTGCTACTTGGTTTCGGTCAAAAATTATAACACATACCTACGACACAGATAATCAATTAACTGTACTTAATTTTGTCTTTAATGCGGAGCGAAATTAATAATTGCTTTTCCTTTATGAAATTACACTGTGTTTTCCATGAAACCTACGCACTTCTCTTGGTTTTCCTACCTTCTAAACCTTCTTTGAAACTAGATCTCTTATTCTCCCGCAGCCTCAGAAACGTGCCCTTCATATCCATCGGCTCAGTCGTAATTATTTTGCGTGTACATGTTTATGTATTCTATGGCGTAGTATAATAACCCCCCTTGGCACATGCCCAAGACATACTTTTGTAGGAAGTGAAGCTCTCAATACTATTTCCCGAATATTATTTTCTTTGCTTTGAGCTAGATACAAACAAGCCTTGTTCAATATACTTGTACCTTAGCGACAAAGATAATAAACTCGTTGTGAATATTTCAAAGCGGCGTGATTTCGTCGAGCTTGCCGCCCGCAAAGCACACGCCCTAGCTGAAGAAAGCTCTGTAGGGCGGGCGACTTCCTCACCCGAAGCGCCTCTTACGGTGTTGTGCGGAACTATGCGCCATCCGGCCATTGGCTAGCGCCGGTGACGTCAGGCCATATCCAACCAATGGGGGAGATCGTGCTCGTGCCTGGCCGCAGTCCTCATCGCCGCGCCTTCGTATGAGCCGTGTGTCGCTGCCGGTCTCTCCCCGCGCCCCGCGCCGCCGTCGACTCTCGCCCGCATTCTAGTTGTGGGTGTCGCGCCGTGCAGTCCTCGCGCCCGCGTGTGCCGCCGTTTGTGAGTGTTTTAAGTTCCCGCTCGAGTGTCTGTGTGACGAAGGATCCTGTACTTCGCCGCGGAGGATGTTAACAGCGCACGGTGAGTGAAGCCGACGGGACGTTGGCTGCTTATCTTGCGTCGGCGCCACGTGAATGCGCTCTATTTATAAAATGTAAACACACTGCTAATTTAATTTGAAACAATATTGCGGTATTGCTACTTAAAAGCAAGAGTACACGCCCGCAACGAGTGGGACTCTACTCGCGGTCGCAAATTAACGATAAAGACTCCGCATGACGACCGTCCAGATTGCTCAGTTCCTGTAAGATTACGTACTGGTGCCTTTATACTACTGTGGAATTAACGTTGAGAAGAAAATGCATTCAGCCATGAATTATATTCAAGTGGATTTGGTTAAGTAACCTTGGTTTGGTTCATGGTTGGCGATAGCACGATAACGTGACCTTGGAGAAAAGACTCGCGAATGCCGGCCGGCGCTGGAGGCGCGCGAGCACACGGAAAATGTTCAGACAAACAACGATAATGATGTCGCAAACACAATGATAGTGCAGTTAACGTGAGAGCTTCGTGCATCAAACTTAATAAAGAAATCATTGTTGCTAAACACCGAGCAAAGCTAATTTAAAACGCAATAATATCAAAATCGAGCGTAAAATAACTTCTACTCTCTCTACAAAAGTAAAGAGACGAAGATTTTTACAAAAAAAAATTAAAGTAATAATACTAAAGATCAGTCTAGCAGTTTTGGATGCGTTTCAATTAAGAACAAGTGAGACTGTTTAAATGACTAATAAAGGACTGAATGAGTAATTCAAATGAACATAAAACGTCATTTTTACTGGCAAATACTGAGGTCAACATGTTAAGGAAACTACGCTTTGTTTCACAGCTCTTCCCTGTAAATGGCTCTTCTAACTCAAATGAGGCATTTAATGCCAATTAAGGGAATACAATGATAACCTTCTGTACTTTCTGCGAATACATTGCATGTTTTATAACAGCATAGTCCACTTTAGTCACAGAACTTTTTTTATATGTCAGTCAAGTCAGGTCTGTCCGGTTGAGATACCTCGATACGGTCAGGTTCGAGGCGTTGGTCCCACGCCTCGTTCCACTTACTCCAATCGATGGTTACAAAATAGCAAGCGGGCCCGAACGGGTTCGATGTATTTACGCATTTATTAAACAATGATTTTAGACTTTAACGTCCAAACAATACACTCTAATATTCCATTTATGAATCAAATTGATAAGCATTCGGATTTTAATTCTATCCACACATTAAACAAAACATCGCACTGCCGCATGACAATTTCAAGGTCTAAACGTAACAAACTAAAAAACTGGGCGCAAAAACAAGACTACACAATTTTTTTTAAGATTTGGGATTCTCATTCGCACTTACGCACTAATGTCTGAAGAGCTGTTGCCGTATGTGTACAAATGTGCTCTCTATCTGTTGCGGCAGAATTGCGTAGGTGTAAAGGAGACGGCGATAATTCGCATCGAGCGAGCGAACCGGCCATGCGAGATGCTCAGCCGTATCATAAATATTAATCAGGCGCTGGTGTCAACAGCCACCGCGTAACGTGACACCGCCGCGATCCGCTGCTCGCCTGGTACTCCTAGTGGCCAGACACTACATTACAGCGAAACCGATCACAACTATTCACCGTCCTTGTTTAATTAATTACACAACTTCGAGTCATAATATATATAATTTAAAACAGTTGCAAATAAACAGTCGTTGTACGAATTACGACATCTGAAAACATTAGAGTGATAAAAACTTAAAGCAAATATTAGTGCCGCGAACAGCTCTCAGAGTAACAAACAAAATGAAACTGTGATAATATTATCGCATATGCACATCCGTTTACGCTTACGCTTGCAGCCATGACCTGCCCTACAAGTCCGCGACTTTGATTGGTGAATGCAGTTTTATGGTAATTTGCTCCATTCCATCTGAGGCTTTGTAATCACTTGGAATGTAATTAAAATCACTTTTATGTAAGTCATTTTGTCGGCTAAGTTTTGAGTTCATTAAATCACTTAATGCTCTCACGTCTCAAGTGATGTCTAACAATTGACATGTGTATGCCTGTAGGGTACTAATGTACTTCAATTCGGTTTTTATTATGAAATCCGGTGTCGACCAGACTTGGTTCTTTTGCTGGGAGTTTGTGTTTTTTGTTGAGAATAGTTTATCAAAATTAGCATGCAAAAAGTAGATATATTTTAAGTGCAGTAATTATATTGTTAAACATTGACTACTAAATACGAATACGTTTGCAAAGTCTCTCAGAAGTTTATTGTCAGTTCTTCGTATTGTCGACCTTCTGTAACGACATTTCGTTAGGTACTAAAATTTGTAAAACTGGTTTTAATCCGTCTTCTAACATGAAGGACTATTTTTTTCCTTAAATAATATAATAAGTTTGTTTTGTATAAAATTTTAATAAAAACTTTATGGTTCTTGCCGTCATCCAAGCGTAACAAGTTGTGTGTTACTATCTTCATGTAATAGTATTGCGTCTGTTTTGTATGTGTTATTTAGACAAAATCAGTATATCTATCTATATTTGAATGAACAAAATGGTCTTTATCTCCTAATATTGGTACTACTGTTACACAACAAATATCAAATATACAATCACTCTAATGTACACAAATGGCACTCCATTAAACTGTTATCTACTAGTGCTTGCCTTATTTAATAAGTAGCACTTAAAACGTTATTAAAAACAAGTTAGTGCGAATGCAGTTCAGAAGCCGAAAAATAAAAGATAGATAATAATAATAATGTGCCATATAATCACACTAATCACCTAGTCTTAAATTAAAGAAATATCTACAGTATGACTACCCGAACATCAAACGAAGTTATAAGTTATAATCTTAAAAGTGAACGACAGAGAAAGGTGAAAGTAATCTTCAAAATAACAAATTATAATTTAATTCAAGAACACAAATCATTAAATGATAATGTTTCAAAATGGCGAAACTTTTAAGGTACTAATAAAGTCTTTTAAAAACGTGTGCGAAAGGAAAAATATAAAAGAAACATCCAATAAGAAACCTGCTCCGTATGACGTTGCCCAGACGCGGCCCAAGCACGGCCGTCGCGTTTTTGCTCGACCACGATGCGTGTGAGCACATCTGCGGTGTTTTTTCCTCTGTATGTGTGTGTATGAATGTTTTTTTGCGTCAGTGTACACCGTGGTTCCATCGCGGGCTCTTAGCTTGCATGTCTTTCTTGTTTTTTCATTAATACCCCCGTTTTATTACAGACAATTTACATACTTCTTTAGTGAAACATTGTTGACTATGTGTTACATATCTTCTGTCTATATATCACAGTGTGACGAATACCTTCAACACTTTCAATGACGTCAATGATAAGAATATTTGAAAAAAACTTATAGGGTTATGTTTCGATTTTCAAATAAGCACAATGTATGAAACGATTTGTGAATAAAACTCAATAACGATTTTAGAATACGGTATGTAATAGATAATGGACCAATGTAAATAACTCGAAAAAACAATAGCTGTAGAATTTAAAAATGTTCTGAACCACGTTGTCGCATCATATTAAATGTCAGATGAATACAAAATAGCTCATGCCAATGTATTGAAAGAAACATTTTCATTCACAGTGCTATTGATTAGTGAAGAGATATCTGAATAAATATGAGTTAGTAATCTAATATAGGTAAACCTAGGCAATCGTTTGTCGATTGAAACGTACCCATTAAATAGCAAAATTTAAATGTTAACAACATCGCTAATAATGACATAGAAATTCAACTCATTTGATAAAAAACAAAAACAAACCAACGCAATGAAACGAAATGAAGGTAATTCTTGAAGCAGTAATGGAAAATCAAGACACTATGAAGCAATTCATCGTATTTATTTGAAGTTATAGTGTTATAAAGTGATAATTTACGGAGACACTAAAAGTGCAAGAAAAAGCATGTTAGTATTCACTTTAGATAAGGAAGCGATTTGTCTGTGCAGCAATTGAACTCGCACCCTTAATGCTACGGTACTACGGATCAAGTTTGTATATGAACGTAACGCGTTTTGTTACATTTGGAGTCTGAGTCTCTTGTAACAAGAGTCACGAGTTGTTGCGTAATATACGAACAATCTCGTTGACTTCATGTGGAATACTGAAACACGAATTTTGTCAACGATTTTGCGCCGGCTTTTATCTTTTTTGGTAATTTTCCTTTTCACTACATATTGATACTGGCGGTAATGGTTAGGAAACATCAAAATGTATCACTTACACTAAGCATATAGTGCTATACTATAAGTCGCGTATATTTGATAATTATTGATACATAAATATATTGTTGAAACCTTCATGCAGTAATACTATCATCATTAACTCATTATAATGTATATATTCCACAGCTGCTGATCTCGTCTAAGGTAAAGATTTAGGCCATATTACATGTTTGGAGACCTTCATGCCGGTTTCATCAAGACCTTTTCCTTCATCGCCAGGGAGAGGTATTACTATCAGAGATGGGCAAGCGCCCAGGTATTAACCCAGCGCTTTGTTAATGCTGGGATTAAATCGGGTTAAAACCCAATAACGCCCGAAATCGAGGGCAAAAACTATTTACATGTAAATATTTGTTGTAAATCGTATTTGTTCAAATTTAATGATATTATTACGAAATGTTTATTGCTTTTTGCTCTGAACGATTCGCTTGAAAATCGCATTGAAATAAATCGATACAAAATATCGTTAGATCGTATGCACTTGAATCGATGTTCATGAAAATCGAATCGTAATGTGCATTTTTAATGGTGAGAATCCATAGGATTGCAAAGTGGGGTTGTGTGGAGATGCCTCTTTTTCGTCTAAAAAGATTTTTTACATCGAAATTTGTAATAAGTATGGAATTATATCAAATTTCGTATTCGTTGTTTCTACCCACGATTTTGGGCAGAATTGGGTTAAAACCCTCCACTTTGGGTAAAACGTAGGTTAAAACCCGGGCGGGTAAATTGGGTTTTACCCCACTACTCATCCTGATTGCTTCTAAACATTCGTAAATGTACGTAACTTAGTAATTAAAGTAATAGGTCACGTCACTACAAGGATTGGAATCATTATTAGCCTCCAAATTAAGAAATAACGTTGACGCCTCATAAAATCTACAGAAAATATATTGAAATAAATATCATAAGGTGATAGAGAAAGCTAATTTTTCTATGATTTCCTATATTAACGCTAATAAATTTCGATCAGATATTAAGTTTAATAATCACCAATTAAAATAAATTATTTCAACTGTATGTAATCAAACGTAAACTTGGAACAAATTAGATTACGGACGCTTCAGTGCAAATTCAAATTTAAATGTAAATAAGGAATTGACGTAGATAGAGACTCAATGGAAATTAGACATTATTTAGCATTGGAAAGGCAT
The DNA here is from genome assembly GCF_003589595.1 of Hyposmocoma kahamanoa. Classification (NCBI taxonomy): domain Eukaryota; kingdom Metazoa; phylum Arthropoda; class Insecta; order Lepidoptera; family Cosmopterigidae; genus Hyposmocoma; species Hyposmocoma kahamanoa. The sequence continues at coordinate 17,924,731 of NW_020653851.1, read as the reverse complement.
TCATAGCATTCGTCAAAACCACGGAAATAAAGAACGCTTTTGTTGTCGCTACATTTTTTCTGATGGATGCCATTTTTCCTTACGAATTACGGAATTAGTTCCCTACAGCAGCCACAAGGAAGTAGGGTTGTCCTTCCACATATTTTTATTTTTTCACTGTAATCGAATTGAACACATCTTTAATCATCATTATCATCAACGTTTAAAATCGTACGTCCGATTGCATTCAGTGCTGCTTCTCGTAGTTTGTTCCATTTACCACAATCTTGCGCTTATTTCGCCCGTCTATTGCCTTTGACTTTGACGACTTTGTCTCCCCATGTCGCAGCAGGACGTCGTATTTTTCTGGAACCTTGTCCATCCATTTGCGACAATCATTCCTGCCATTTTTAGCCGTTTAGCGCTTACTCTTTTTTCCTGCAGCTACTTTCTCTGATGTAAGTGCCCACTCATGCTCGTCCTCGTAACGATACTCTCCAATTTCAATTAGTCACTAGATCCTTTGCTCGCTGCGGCTGAAATGAGGAAAATATATATATGATTGCCCCAATTTTTGTAAGCTTAAGTTTTGACAATAAATATTATGTAGACAAATTAACGTGCGCTAATAATGTTACTTCGTTTATAAATCTATGATCCACGTGTCTGAGTAATATACTATGTAATATACTGAGTAATATAAAATAAAACAAATTGAATCCAACGATTCACTTGAAAGAAACAATTAGCCAAGTGAAGAAAAAACATGAAAATTATATAGAGAAAAACTTCGAACTTTTGATGCTGGAAAAAAACGTTAAATACTCGACATTGGAATACAAAGAGCTCTCGCATATTCCATCTTGTTTGACAACACTGAAAAACGAATATCGATGTAATGTTTTTTCCCATAGTTTGTGTCATGCTAGTAAATTGTGATAGATGCGGCGCGTTCAAAAATCTTCCGCTACTTTTTGTGGTCCCAGAGCATGATAGACGCGTACCGAGTGATGGATGAGTCGTTATCACGACTGATAACCTTCCCTTGTCTGTGTTCACCTCTGAAGAGACGATGACGACAAATGATGTTCTGCGAGAACCCCTTGAGTTTTTATTTGGAACAATTTTACCTCTAGGCAAGTAAAAGTACCTAGACAGGTAAATACTAGAAATTTTTCCATTTGTAGCAGGTACGTTATCTTTGGTAATTTTGACGGTTAATGCAGAAAGTGTGTTCGAACAGACACAATAGATTTCTTTTCAAGCAAAACTTCGTTTTATGTAATCTCTACCAACTACACAACAATTTGGGCAAAACGTGACAAAACAGATGTGACAAGCATAGTTTATTCGAAGGTTAATCACATAGATAGCCTTCATGTTTTCAAGTATTCTCGCGAAACAGGTTTGACTAAACTACTTTATGTTTGTAATCAGATCACTTGCTACTTGGTAACAGTTTAATGTTTAATTTGTCGAACTCGGTAACCCAGCGGTTAACACTTGAGGCTAGATGGGGTGAGGACCAATTGAGAAAATTTGAAAAAATTGAGAAACGTACTTTGCTAAACTGAATCAAATCTGGGTGTTCTGGGTAATACCTCGAAGTGAATTCCGTGTCCCTGGTACGCTTAGTATAGGAAATTCCCTAGTTTCAGACGAGGTTACTGGTGCGGTTGTCTGACACATTGTTATCATTATTTCATTATATATTCATAGATGTGGACTGTATAAGAATGGAGTGATGAAAACCACATAAATGAGCACAAATATATATGAAACGCAATAGCCAATATGGCGGCCACTGAGCATGGGCCAGTGTCAGTTTCGAAAAATGCAGTTAGTTAATGTTGATCAAGTGAGCAGAATTTACGACACAGTTTAACAATATATACATCAATAATAATATAATACAAAAACATAGCAAAAAGGTCAAAAAAAGAATACAAAAAGCAAGGAGTTCGCGATAGGAGCGCGAAATATTACAAAAAATGGTTTCTATTATTATGATACAGTAAAATATCTGTATCATTATGTCCTAAGCAGTTCGATATGGAATAGGAACTACATACATATACAGGGTTATTTGTAAAATACTACAATCTCGCAGGACTGTTTTGTTAACATAAGAAACAACAACTTTAGTTCCAAGACTTTTATAATTCATCACGTTTTACTTTCATACAAAAATAACGAGAAGCGGGAAAAACTGTTTTGCTAGATCAAATGGTTTAGGTATTAACTATTAAAATAACAGCCTTACGAAAAATATACGATACACCTAAGAATATAGTATAAAGAATGCTAATTCGTTACACGATAGGATGTACTTCACCTGATCGAATAACATCCTGAAAACAGGCTAAAATATAAGTCTAAAATTAATTATTTAAGAATAAAATATCTAACTTTGCACATAATTTTCATAATAATTATGGAGATATTTGTCTTTAGTAGGTTAGGTACCTACTAAAGACAAATATCTCCATAATTATACAGATACATACTACAGAGAACCTGCTGAATTTTGGTTTTCTACTGAAGCCTTATAGTTATTAAAACCGTTATCCCAAAAATCTGAAAATTGCCTAGCGGTTTAACGACACGCCGCGTCACCCGCTGCCCCAGTCAGTCACCATCGGCCTCTTATCTGGACCTGTGACAAATTTTCTCGTGTTCTTATTTTAGTTATGTTAATTTTAAGCGCGCGAGACGCGAAGGCGGTCCCTACACCTCACCTCCTAAATGTAGGCTCGTGTTAAAATACGTCACCTTAACTAGATCTCTCTCAAAATTAGAGCACCAAACAGAGATATTTGGCAATTACTTTACCGACAAAAGCCTAGCTCTAGTCTAGAACATGGGATCTGTAAATGACCCGAAACGTTGGTATGTTTGGTAAAAAAAAACAAATATAATATGCGATTTAGATCCGAAAAAATCGTTCCATTACCCATGTGTAAAAATAGCGAAAACCTAATAACGCCAAAAACCTTAAAAAACGCCCCAAATGGGTAGAAGTAACTATGTGTAAGACTTTTTGAATTCTTACAATAATAAGAAAATAGACGTAAGAAAAATGGACAAACTATTGAAAAATAACAACAAAAAAATTTAACACTACCACTAGTCTGGTGTTTATTTGGTAATAAAGAAGAAAGAAAGAAACGTTTATTCAGCTTAAGAGAATTCAAGTAAAACAGATAATTCACATGAATGATTACGTATATCTATAAGCTAAAACGGATCATACTCAGCATATTATGTTACAGCTCGCCTGCTGCAACTCTGGTTTTCAGTTGGAACCGCTTTTACAAAATGAGATGGCGCCTAAGGACAAGTGTGGTAAACACTAAAATTATAATTATATAATGATGATATGCAATAATTATTGTTTATTGCAAATAAACAATTCAAACTGGTAATGAGGACTTTCCAATGGCCTCGTTTCGGCCTTGTTAATACCATAATTATTAAAAAGTTGTTTTTGCTAAGCGAGAGGGTACGTTTTTATGCAAGGACCATTTTTTGAACTAGTTTGTATAACGGTATTGATTTATATAGGTAATAAATAAATACCAAGTCGTATTCAGTGGTGAACAAAAATTACTTATTATTTGCGTCTTACTGCTACTTATTAGTCCGCAACTTGACGTCCAGGCGCCTATTTCGCGTGTAGTGGGTGCTATTATTTGTTCTTCAATAACGTAAGCAAGTTTAAAGTTTGTACTGTGTTCTTTGTAGAATTATATAAGTATTCTACTATTCGAATTAAGAACACAGTCCTATAGGTATTAGTGTATATACAATAAAGTTGTAGTAGAGCACCTTGCCGAATTCGTCCACCTTGTCAAGAATTCGTCCAGGTAAGTAGCCGTAAGCCGACTTACCTATTTCTGCCGCTAAATGTATGGTTTACTATGTACCGGTTTTGAAGGGTACGGGTGCTGGTGAAATTACAGGCACGCGGGACTCATGTCACTGAGTGACGAGCACAGTGGCAAGGCCCCTAAAACCTTTGCAATTTAAATTTCTGAGTGCCACTGCAAATGCTATAGACAGGCTTGTCGCTTACCAATAGGCGCATAACTTGTTCGTCCCGTCACTTGCTACTTATCATAATTTTTTTTTAAATTACTCGGGCTTCAAACTCGTAATCAAAATTTTGTACCTCACGTAAATTGGAAATGAGTATACGAGTAACATAATAATAATGTACCAAAAGACTACACTAATTATTATCTCATGATCATCTGGTCTCATACTTCTCTAGTTTCCCTGTATTCTAAATTTTTTTTTTCTAAATAAATAACGCACACACTCAACATAGCCCCGCACTAGGGAAACCCTGTGGCGCGGGTGTCATGGACACACATATAGACAGCCACAAATTACACCCAAACTCACGAGAGAAATAAATGTAGGCCATACAAACATTTCTCCCGGCCCGGGAATCGAACCTGGGACCTCTGCGTGGCAGTCCGGCATGGTAACCGTTCGGCCACGGAGGCAGTTAAGGTATTATGAGTAACAGAATTCACCCCAGGTAGTATGCAAAATACCCAGACCAGAACCAATCTAGAAAATTTCGTTTCGTGACTCTTGGACCAAAGAGTCTATCGAAATTAAAATACAAATACAATATTTATTTACATTCCAAAGACGTATTTCGTTTACAAGTAATTCAAATACTGCTCAGCACTAGCGACAGTAGGTACATTTAGGCGTCGTCAGCGTATAAATAATAACAACTTTTTTATAAAAAAACCGATCACAAAAGTTTGTGGAATTATATCTATTTGCCAAGTTTTATTGGAATCGGTTACCGGAAAATGCGTGAAACTGGATTCATCCCCTAGTTTGCTACCCTTAGAGGCGGAATATTTTTTTCAAATTTGGAGCCAATACTGAGGTATCCTTTTTCCGACCAGAAAAATAATCATCATTAAAAACAAAAAAACACAGTCGGATAGAGAACCACCGTTCTTGAAGTTCGTTAAAAACAGCTCTATCTAGAATACCAAAATAATTTGTTCAAGTTTATCTTTTACTTGCCGATGCAAAAGCCTCGATACTGATAACCGTTCACATACCACCCTGTCTTTCTACCAGCAAAGCAGTGTACACTAAATTATAAGGTTAAAAGAGCCGGCACTGTCACTAGTAGGTATATAACACTATCCGCAACTGTTTGTTGTTTGGATTTTGTTCTCGCTTGTACTCTAAAAACTATAATTAAAATTCACGCTTAACAAAAGGCTACAAGAAAAATTCTCCTTCACAACGGTTACATAGGTGTCAAACTATATGTAACTTACATCAGTAAAGTATCACACTGTCTATTCATTAGTGATCTTGTCGTATACCTTATCACACAGCTAATGGCTGGGTATCAAATATTGACTGTTTTGCTATCGGGTTACGTCATCCAGCGAAGGTGGTCAGCTTTAAAGAAAATACGCCTTGTGCTTGATGCATAAGAGTTGATATTCTGTGAGTTGTTGTTGTTTTGTTTATAAATACACTGAAAAGTGTAAAAAATGTCTTTAAGTGAAATAAAATACGGAGATTTAAAAATTTGCGTCTATTTAACTCTATATTAAAAACGACATTTTTCGTAAGCAACATCAGTTGTCGGATGACATTACTGTTGAATTTGCTGCCTTCGTAATCGAGTGTCACAAAATATCTTTCAGGTATTTTTCCATCTCTACCTAAAGCATTAAACACAAAGAGAGTGTGCGGGTCGGAATTAGCCTTACCGCGCTCCCGACTCGACACGCGCCCAACCCGCACACAACCAGCACCCGACCCGCACCCGCTCTCTGTGTGTTTCACGCTTAACGATTATAAACCACAAAATCACTAACCTAACAAAGAATAGCTACAAATTTATGTAATTTAGTAAAAACCAATTTGAAAAATAAAAACTACCGCTACCAATGTCGGACCATATGTATCAAAATCCGATTTGCCACTTCAAGATGTATCCAAATTTTTCTTCTTTGTTACTTCATATTTTACGTAATATTTTAGTATTTGATATTTAGTTAAAAATAAAAGAGGCAAAACTTTAGTTTTTCATCCTTAGAATCAGCGTGGATAATTATCAAAAAAAAAAATTATCTGCAATAACAATAATAAATCGAAAACAATTATCGTCCACATTGTGACAGGAAAATTAAAACAGAACTTGTAAATTGATTATTTATTTTAATTGTACAGATAAGAGAGAACAGATTAAAAGGAATTTCAAAAATTTATTTGAACGGTGTATTCCAGTTCTATAATTATTAAAGAAAATAATAAAGAATTAAGACACAAAATGCTAAAATAGTCTTTTACAAGACGAATGACGGAAGACGATCATGGCTACAGTCGGGAACCGAAAGGAGTAACCTTTATAGTCGTTTCAGCGCGGTGCAAATTAACACAAAATCTAAACCGACAAGATTGCATTGGAATTTGCTTGTAAAATTTCCGGTACGTGAAAAGCATACCCTATCTACATGTATTTCGTTCAATTTTGTTTACAGTAAAATCGTATTTTAGAAAGAGGTAACCACTTTGTACGTAAAATATACATACCTCTTTCCGCTTTGGCCGTTTAGTACGAGTACAGTTCATTGTGAAAGAGTTCGTCTAGGCAAGTAATGCCACCTTACCTATTTCTGCCGCCAAGTAGTCGTGTGAGCATTACTGCGTTCCGGTTTAGGGAGGTAAGGGTTTTGACGAAACTACAGGCACAAGGAACTTGTCAACTTATGTCTCAGGGTGACGGGCACAGCGGCAAAGCCGCTCAGATCTTTGCGATTTAAAACTGACTAAGTGGCACTACAATTCATCAATAATGGATAGTCGTGGCCCTTATCATCAGGAGCGCGGCTGATTCGTCCCGTCGCTCAATAAAAACAAATACGACAATATATCCTCATTTGACGGCCTTAGTGGTCGAGTGGCTTGCACATGGTTTCGCCATCTCTGAGGTCCCGGGTTCGATCCCCGGCCGGCGCTGTAGAAACTAACTTTTGTATATTGTCTCGGGTCTGAGTGTTAATGGTATCATCGTTGTTTCTGATTTCCACTACACAAGTGCTTTAGCGGCTTTGGGATCAGAACAATGAATATGATGTTGTCTAATATTTATTTATTTATTATTTACCACCGTCGGTAAATAATAATGTACCAATTACCAGTTCTCAAACTACAGAATTCCCTTTACTACGAGTACCAGTAACAGACTTATTATGCAGAATATCCAAACCAGATTAATTCGTTCAGGAAGATCGTTTCTCAAATTGGTTGTACCGAGAAACGAACCCGGAAAATAAATTGATAAATATTATCTTTTCTTAAATCAAACTTTTCTTAGGAAATGAATCTATTTTTCCAGATTTTAATCGCGTATATTTGTTTTTTTCAAACAAACCGTGACCATGGAACCTTTAAAGGGCCCGAAACGTCGGTTTGTTGGAAAAAACAAATATAAGCGATTTAAATCCGGAAAAATAGTTTTATTTCCTATGTGCAACAATCGCGAAAACCTAAGAACTCGATACAAATATTTTGTATCGAGTTCTTATATCAAAATAGTGGTTCTTGAAAAGCAAGGCCCATAATAAACAAAACAAATAAATGTAAAATTGACATAGAGACGTATAAATAATTCATCTAATAATAGCTACAAATAGTAGAATAATTACCTGGGAAATAGGAATTTCCTAAAGGTTACAGGTAAATAATGCAAAGGTAAAGTCAACACCAAACGTCGGTGATCGTCAAGTAACATTGTAGCAATAAATGTATCGTATACAAAATAGAAATTCAAGTACTTACTTTTATTTTGCCGATATTTAATTTTCTTCAAACACAGTTCGCTTTTTAACCGACTTCAAAAAAGGAGGAGGTTCTCAATTCAACTGTATGGTTTTTTTTATGTGTACGATAACTCTTTTGTGAACCAATTTACCGACTCGGTAGTGGTCCCAATTAAATTTGAAGAAAATATTCCACCTCTAAGGGTGGCAAACTAGGGGATGAATGACTTTTTAGATCGGTTTTTTTTTAATGATTATTTACATCTCTAAAGCCCAAAGATCTTGGAAGAGTTGTGTACTTAAAACTTCGTTTAGTGCAACAGATCTTCAGTGGAATAATAGCAATCGAACCTTACCATGAACTCAAGTCTCACTGCCGGGCACGTAAAGGGTTATTCCTCGCCATAAACTACTGAAACAAAAGGGTAGAATAAGAAAAAATTGTCAGTAGTGGATTCTATCATCCACTGATTATTCTAAAATTTGCTAAAGTCCATCCACCACCACCATCATCACCATCAATGTATTATTGTAACCTTGGTATAAGAAGCCAATTGTGATCATATGCCACATGTGTTTTTTTCACATGAAAGTCGTAAAAACAGTACGAACTACGTGAAACAATGTATACATTCAATTTTATAACTCTCCCATTTGAATACAAAAAGTGATCGACTAACTTCGTTCGTAGAATCCTTAAACCTCTCTCCTGAAAAGTTGCCATTTTGCAGATGTGACCTTATTACATCAAATATGCGTTATATATTAAACAAGCAATAAATTGTTTTGTTATGTTGGTATTCGGTGTTTCCCACATTAATTGGATGAATCTGGGTGCTCAAAATGCAACATTTCCTCATTGTCTTCTTCTTCTGCTTCTCCCCGTCCTTATCCCAAGCTATGTGGGGTAGGCACAACATGTATTTTTCTTCCACTCTCCCCTATCGGCCGTCATTTCCATACACCTTTCTTACCTATGTCATCTTTCACACAATCCATCCATCTTTTCTTTGACCTTCCTTTACCCTTATATCCCTCCACATTCATACCATTTCATTTCCTCATTGTCTCACTATGCTAATACGAGTACATAGGGAAAGAAAGCGTCCAACACTTGCATCCTACTAATTATTTTTTCCACGAACTTGAACTTACAACTCCAAAGCGTGAGTGTTTATTATACTATTGGATACAAAAATATCAATTATTAATACAAAAATCGAACACACAGCAAAATTCATTCAATCCGGCTGGACTCGAACCAGCGTCTTCACCATGCCGTGGTTGACGCTCTCCCAATTGACTTATGGAACATACCAGGAGAATTTACGAATTTTTCTGTGTTTGTAGCAAATCTTTGTTTTTTATTTTTACCGTAACCGGATTGAATGATTTTTTCATTCTATTCGATCTTTGTATTAATGATTATAACAAACTAGTGAGTAATTTCACAAAAAAATATTGAATATCATGATAGAAAAACACTATTCAATAAACTTAATATTACAAAATTACCAATGTTTAGTTACTTTTTATGCTGACTGTACATGGAAGTAAATGATAAGGCTGTGTGTATAAAAAGTATAGTTATTATTGCGCCTTGTGTTGTTACAATGAGTGGCAATGTCGCCTTGCCTTCTTTATACAGAGAAATGGTAGATAATGCAATGCAATTATTTGCAGTGTATCCTTGTAATAATATCTTACACATTTTGTGTATAGACTGAAGCAGTACAAAGGCTCAATTTACATTACTGCGGAACGGAATGGAAGTAAGATTTTGTAATGAAAGTGTATACAGCATAATTAACTTTATGTCTAAGCTGGTAACTGCAAAAAGTCAAAGACTACGCTTGTCGAAATCAATTTAATGAGCCCAAACTTGATTGTTCTACTGGAAATAGTTAAGGAAAATAATTATGTAGTCTGCAGACTGTTCTGCAGACTTCCAGCACCACCTGATGATGAAGTGGTAGTAAAACAAATCGTTGCCTTGGATGAATAGTGTATCTGCTAAAAAATTTGAACTTTTTACTTAAAAAGGTAGTTATATTTTAAAATATGGAGATCTTCAAGGTCTTATAAAGATCGGACGTGAAATGGCGCGGGAGGCAGGGTAGTATCTTTGAACTTTTTGCGCGTGGTCCCACCCAAACATTGAGCAACACTGTTGTATTCAGTATTACACGCTGTAGTCGTCAAGACGTCGTCGTTCGTTGAATAGATTATTAAAACTAAAACACATCATGTCTTCATTATCAGGTAAGTGTATTTTATAAATATTTATTTCTAAAACGAAGACGATTATTTCAAGGTATATTTTATGAAATATTTTTTTAATTGAATTATTATGGTCATCTATAGTATAGAGTGATTTTTTGAGATACTACTATATTCCTCAAAGTTTAGTGAATTGGATACTATTCCTTTTTTCATTTCAAAATATTGAGCATGAATAATGTAGTTAAAACTCTGAATCACAAATTTTCATGTTCAAAGGAATAATATTATAGACCTCTCTAAACAATTTAGAATAAGAAGTATTCGAAAATACTGTTAAATATGTAGGTTTTAATACATATAGGTGAGAAAAACCAAATAACAATAGCGATTGAAATAATGCTAGAAAAAACTTTAAAATAGTTCTCCTGAAAAATCTGTTTTTGAGATAATACCCTGTTCATCTGGGCCAACGAAATATTCATTTTCATAACTGAGATCCCGACACAACTAGGAGAAGAGCAGATGATCTTTAAACACCTGACCTGATTTTTATCAAACATAGCTAAGAATCATCCCGATTGCAGGACTATGACCGGTGCAATATGAAGCATGACCTTACCTTCAATTGGCATGTCCCTAAGCTACACATGGCGTATTTTAAAGCAAATAATTCCTAGGTTCTAAATCTAATCCTCAATTTTCATTTAAAGTAGCGAATTTTTATATATTTGTTAATAAAAAAAACTACTTTTCCTAACCTATAACTGTCTAATAATCGGACAAAATTATAGATTTGCATTCCATATATAAGTGTATATTACGAAAAAAATACCCTGCCACGCTTTAACATCTAGCTGCGCTTCAGTAAGGACACTTTCCGCCTAATTGTGATCATTTCGAAATTTTTTCTTTAAAAATAAGGTATACAAAACGCCGACAAGAAATAGTCGGCGGCGGTGGCGTTTCCGCGGCGCGAGCGCGACCCTAAAACGAATTTGTATACCGGTATTTGTTTTTACAAAAACCGTTATACAAATATTTTTTGAAAGGAAAAAATAAAATAACGTATTTTCTATAGTAATCAAATTTTTATCAGTTCGATCAGGCGCTCCGAACGTACGCACGCGCACGGTTTTATATTGTGCATGCGTAGTTAAAATGGCGACGCCAGAAATTGTCAAATTAATGTTTTAAACAAAACGTCTTTAAATATAAAGTCACTAGCTAACTTTTGTCGCTTATTTATGTCACCTCTGCTGAGGTCTTACGGCACGCTGGCCTATACTGCAGTAGACAAGGCAAATCTTTTTGCCTCACTCTTTGCACAGAGTTCGCGTCTGGATGCACTATGGCTCCAATTCGCATACACCAAAAAGAGGTACTTAGAACTTTGGACGTGAATAACGCTAGCGGGCCAGATAGAATTCCAGCACTAGTCCTACGTAACTGTACGCCTGAATTGTGTCCTGTTCTCACACGTCTACGCCTGTACCGCCTCTCACTTGAGACTGGTGTAGTTCCCAGGTCGTGGAAGCTTGCAAACGTGCAACCTGTGCTGAAAACGGCAAGCAGAGCTGACTCTGTCAACTATAGATCTATTTTAGTCACTTCCATACTCTGCAAGACTATGGAACGTGTACTCAACAACCGTCTCTTGTCGTACCTTGAAGACAACGACCTCCTCAGTGATCGCCAGTACGGATTCCGACGAGGACGATTAACTGGGAATCTTCTTGTGTATGCCTGTCACATATGGAGCGAGACTATAGAAAAACAAGGTGAAGCACTTAAAGTGTCTTTGGATATTTCTAAAGCCTTTGACTGGGTGTAGCACGCAAACCTTGTAAGTAAGCTCTAAGGATCTCAGATTTCTTGAGCGAACGTTCGATTTAAGAGATCTTAGAAGGCTACTTTTCCGAACATATGGCGATAGATTCCTCAGGACTCCGTACTGTCTGCAACTCTCTTTCTACTGCATATCACACCTTATATTATACCTTTGCGTATGCTGATGACAACACAGTTGTGGATAGGTACTTGACCAATGCAAGGGTTAGTGGAGAGGAAATCCAGTCTTGTCGAGAGTCTATGGTTAGCCGTTTGGATTTGACACTCAAGGCAGTCTCCGATTGGGGCGATGCCAATCTTGTTAACTCCACAAAACGGAGTCCCTTTGAGCTGACTCCGAATTTTCGTGATATATCATATCCATACTGATAGCCGACCGTCTCCAGCTACTTGGAATAGACCTGTCGTCCATTTTGTACTTCGGTAGGTACGTTGAATCCATGGCCAAAGATGCAGCGAGGAGTCTTGGGATCCTTTCCAATGTGAAGCGTTACTTCACACCGGGACAGTTGCTTCAGCTGTACCAAGCACAAATTCGGTCCTGCATGGAGTACTGCTGCCGCCTTTAGGCTCTGCTACATATCAACTAACCACCTTGGATTCAATTGACAACCGTGCCAAGAAGCTTATAGGTGACTCGGAATTATTGGAAGCAAAGCTGCAGAGCCTTGAACACCGCCGTAAAGTTGCCAGTTTATCGGTATTTTACAGGATATATCACGGAGAGTGTGCGATGGAATTACACGATTTAATCCGCTTTCCCTTTTCCATCACCGGAGGACTATGCGTAGACTTGGGTTCCACCTCTATGTTGTGGATATTCCAAAGATTCGCACGAAGCGTTACGCTTCGACATTTATATGGCGAACGGCTATGGATTGGAATTCCCTGCTTGCAGACTTGTTCCCTGAACGTTACAATTTAGGCCTTTTCATGGCGAAAGTGAATAGGTATTCATCCATCGTCGACCTCATCGCCACTTTCCATCAGGTGAGATGGAGGTCAAATGCGGACTTACATTTAAAAAAAAAATGTTTAACTTAGAAAACTAATTTTCTGGCGTCGCCATTTTCACATACACAATACGAAAGCGTGCGCGCGCGTACGGTCGGAGCGCCTGATTGGACTGAAGAGCGCGCCGATTGCATTTGTCGGCGGATATTCCAAGGCGCGAGGAAAAACGCGGCGGCGGCGGCGCGCCGGCGCGGCGCTGTCTGATTGCAACTCACAACATCACGCAACACTGAGCATATTAAATGCCTGTCATCTTTCGTCGCCATTAATACTAAACCGGATAAGTTTACGCCTGAGTCATGTTTGAACCCGGTTTTTGTTTTGCATAAAATCAAAATCCGAGATCACTTTCTGTGCGAGTTCGACCCGGAGGATAATAACTTGGAACACATTTTCTTCAATTACCCAAATATTTCTGTCCCGCTTTGTAATTTGCTACCTCAAGAATTCCCCCGCCCCACTAACATATAACCTTTTAACTTTTAAATTTACTATTTAATTTCACAAAAAATAATTGAATATCAATTCAATAAAAAATTAAAATACAGTGAATAGCGACATCTCTCGCCAGGACTGGTAGCGGTAAAGGTACTAACTGGGTGATAAATCTTTCATAGATTTCTCATAGATGGCGCTATGACTAAAAAGTCGTTGAAAAACCAAATACCAAGACACGACGCAAGCACATAGAAAAATTCGTGAAGTCCGCTGGTACGTTCCGTGGCTTAGTTGGTATAGAGTCTGTCACGGTAAGCTAGAAGACGTCGGTTCGAATCCGGCCGGATCGAAGAAATTTTTTCTGAGTGCTCGATCTTTGTATTAATAATTATAACAAACTAATGGAGTAATTTCCCAAAAAGTTATTGAATATCATTCAATAAAAATTTTAAAAGGCTTCAAACTTAGAACTCCTCTTTTATTGCGTCGGGGGTTAAAAACATGTGAAGCTCTATACACTAATGAAAGTTCATTAGAGCTGAACAGAAGAGTATAGCAGACAAGAAACACAGATAGAAAGACAGAACAAGAAAAAAATAAAAATATTGCAATATATTAGGACAAAATCTACAACGGTGCTTTGTGACTGACATCAGTGTTTCAAAGTATTCTCTCTATATCTCCCTCAAAAGCTATCTACACTATTCGAGAAATCTGTTACAAGCAATGGCATCACTAGATATACAAATCTCGCTTGATTTTAAATTTCCGCTTATGTCACTACAAATAAATTGAAAATCAAAATTACACGCCCACACCTACGGTGCCTGAATGAATGAAATACTTCGGAAGTTTTCGGGACTGTTCGGCCACCGCCGGCTTCCAAGGTCATAGGGGGGCGACCCCATTTACCCACGAGGATCGATGGGAGCGCCCTAGAAACACCCTACAGAATTTGGGGTGCCACAGTCCCGCTCACCATGCGTTTTCAATGTCAAGTGATTCATATTTCAGTTTATTCTCGTGATAACCACCCGTTTTCGTGACGGTACTTTCAGTGTACAAAACTTTTATATAAATATTATGTATTGGTTCTACAATTTTCACATAATCTAAGTCTGTAATTTGTCGTAATTTTTCAATTCATTGTTCATACGAAATTGTTGGAATAAAGAAGTTTGATGTATCTTTAGAATGATTAAATATTCATCAAATAGGGAAACCCTTGTACGTAAAAGAGTCCATGTACTTTGTTTCACGACGTATTCAATAAAGCTTGTATTACAACAATAGAACTTAGCTTAATAGATATTGGACAACATTTCTATCAGATATTAAAGTTCATTCTTGGAAATAGGGCTTAAAATCACATTATTTCAATAGTTTTGTACACACCAGCACATCAAGCTACATATTGACGTATCTTGTTCCGTTGCACTGGAGGCCTTTTTCTAACAAAAATGTGTAGTCTGATATGCCGTTGTCCGTACAATCGTAAAGCAATATCGGTCCCTATCTCTCTTCTCCTTATTCCTTTTACGATGATGTGATAATTCAAGAAATAACCACAACGAAATCGTCATTTGTTTTAAGCCCTTTTGTGAGTAAAGGAAGGCCCCGCAGAGGCTCTAGTTTCGCTTGTCGACATTGGTATAATTACGTTGTCAGCTTTATTATTCCAATTTCATCTAAATAGGATACAAAAGAATTAAATGGAATAATAAGTATTCGCATATTTTACCATTGTTATTTCCTTTACCAAATTGCCATACTTTCGCAGACACGCCCAAGGCCAGACTACAGCCATCAATCTTTTGAATAACTGCTTCTTCTTATTTTTAGCACTTGATAGTAGAGCAGTTATCGTCATTGCGGAATGTATTAGTTAGGGACCGATGTGGCTCATTTCACGTTATCTCGCCATGTGTCTCTGTAAGTGGACTCCCTCGTGCACTCATGCATAGGACCGCCCACTGCAGATTTTATTTAATTGGTCTATCGGATGAGTGACCTTCCGCGCAGTCTAGTGCCCTCTACTCTGCCTTACACGACATGGCGCTCGATGGAGTCAAAATTCAATCGTGAGGTTACCAAAGAATTTCAGGATGCAAGTTTGTACCACAGTAGACAGATGCTACTTGATGCCGAGTTCTCAGAGTATGGAGACGTTTAAATGAAGCTCGATCCACGATACCCCAAACATTCTTCTCCAGCAGCATATTTCCAGATTTAATAACTTAGTATTGCATGCTACATAGGTTTCTCAAAGGTGGTACTACGGCAAAAAACCGTTTATGCCTAAAATAAAGAAATATAATAAGCACATAAAAAAATTCGTAAAGTTTGCTAACTGGTTGCGTAGCTTAGTTTTACACCCATAGCCTCGCACTAAGGAAACCCTGTGTCGCGGGTGTCATGGACACACGTATAAACAACCACAAATTACACCCAATTAAACTCAAGAAGATATATAAGTAGGCCATACATATTTCCATCGCCTCGTGAATCGAACCCGGGACTTTTACGTGGCAGACAGGCATGGTAACCGTTCGGCCACAGAGGCAGTTAGGACAGCGGTAGCCCCGGTTTGACGAAGTCTCTAGTTCAAGTCCAGCGGAATCACGTATATCTTCCTTCTTCTTACTAACTATGTTGTGTAACTAAATAGCATACAAAAAAATTGTAGGCATACGACGATAAGTAGAGAAAGCTCGCTTTTGAAAGCTTTGTAAGATCATATTACTTAATTATTAATGAGCCAGACAATTACACCAATTACCCGCTTTCAGAAAATCCCAGTACTATGAGTACCAGAACAACCAAATTAACTGCGGAGGTACTACTCCAGACCAGAACCCACGTTCATTTCCCTTTGTCCTTCCGAGAATCGAACCCGAGACCTCCCTATCTAGTGCCATATCATCAGATACAGCAGTTAGTAAGAGCGATGCCTTACAATGCTTTGCGTCGGCGTGGCAACGCCTGGGCGGTGACGCTGCGTTATACTACATTAAATTAATCACTCGGAGCGTTGAAATCACAGCGTTGTTACGACGCAACGCACCGACAGCGCCCGTGTGATGTCATACACTCTATGGAGAGCGAAGACGTAACGAACAAGCACTCGCGTCATCCTTCTTATGAGAATGAAACCCGCTGCCTGCCGGAATGTATTTCGGCTTTCATATAAGCCCAGCATCATTAAACTTAGAATGAATAGGCATTTCCTGGTCCATCGTCGACCCCATCTTGACTAAATTTAGATTGTGGCCTAGAAAGTACCCATAACTTATTTTAAAAAACTAAGCAACAGTCTTTCACTCATCCTTTTGTCGATTTCTGTTGCAACTATTGAAGGTTTTCTCATCGTAAAAATTCTACTTTGTATTAACAACACTAAGGTAACTTGCCACCCGCCCTATCCCACGTAAGGGTGTGTTTATAGCAAATTACGCAATTATTCTACATTGAAGCAAATGACTCAGTCAACAGTTTTGGTTTTATATAACAAGCAAATCCTAAAGACTTACGTCTTTACGATTTGCTTGTTTATTTATTGACATGAAAAATCGTTCTTTTCATGAAAAAAATTTCTTTTTTAAATTTCTATAAAATTCCTATAAATTATTTCTTCTGGACATTGTATAGAGGAACATTAATAACAATGTTCATATAGATTACTGACCACATACATAAGCACCAGAACGTTTAATTTTAAATGAAAAATATATTTATCGGCTTTTGATTTCGATTAAACGACCGCGTTTTGTACTTCACACTTAATATGAAAAATGTACAGCGCTCCTAGCGGTCACGAGAAAAAGTAACATTTTGTATACAAATATTCTACGCTATCGTTAGCGATCATTGTAGAGCTTAGAGGATGGAAAAATAAAGGTGGTAGAGACACTGGTGTATGTGGCCAGAAGTATATACGAACGTTGTTATCAAAATACATCCTTTTTTAGAGTACTTGTAAATATGTAAAGATTTCCTTTAAAAAACAGCCTCAAAACCAGTTTCAGAATTCTATCACCCAGAAGTTTATACAGATGCTTTTTTGAAGATTGCATAATATCAGAAAACTCCTTATACATAAATACCTTTATCGGTTCCTACCGTTCAGTAATCTAATCACACCATTGACTTATATTATCTAATATGCAGATATTATAGTGTTTATGGATCACGTTTTTCACGTATCGAATGTGTGTCGTCTATCTAAATGTAAAAGATTGCACGATAGTGTATATGATGTGGGTAGTCAAAAGGTTTTGTGACCAAATACCTATTTCGTAAGATATATTTTTCTGTTTTCGAAAATATGAAAGAGAATTTTTCACAATCGGTATGCAATAATAATCTCAGTACAAAGTACTAAAAAACCGACCTCAAAAGTTCGTGGAATTGCATCTATTTCCCAAGTTTTGTTGAAATCGGTTACCGGAAAGTGCGCGACAACGAATCCATCCCTTAGTTTGCCACCCTTGGAGGTGGAATATTTTCATCAAATTTAAATGGGACCACTACTAAGGTACCTTCTTTCCAACAAAAGAGAATCACACAAATCGGGCCACAAATGCCGAGTTATCGCATAGACGAACCTCCTACTGTTTTTAAAGTGGGTTGAAAATGCGATTGAAGACATTAAAATGTCAAACCGAAAAAAGTTTTTTTTTTATTATACCTAGTGACGGTACGAACAAGTCGTACGCCTGGTGATAAGCGACACACCTGTCCAGAGGTAATTTCACCACCACCACCCTTACCCTCCAAAACTTAAAAAAATTGTACAATGTACCGGCTAAACTTTTGTATTCCAATAATAAAAGAAAAAGCACACAGTTTTAGTTTACAGGTTGAACTAACATAACCTGTATCCATTTTGTTATTCGGGTATTAATTTTAATAAATATAAACACATAATGCATTTGTTTATAATGAAGATACATTTGTAGCTTAAAAACTCTAAGTGAAAACGTTTCTAACAGACAGGTCAATCAATCAAAGTCAACCTTGCTTAAAAAGGTCAAAATGTGGAAAGAAACTTAACATAAATTTTCGTATAATGTTTTGTTTACATGACATTAAGTAAAGAAAATGTACATTAATTTTGCTTAAATTAGAGGGTAAGAAAATATTTTCTTCTACGTTTAAGTTATCTAGTTCAATGTCCATTGAGAGCTGCGGCCTGCCCCTGAAACTTTGTGTCCCGTAGACTGGCAACGTTCCCCTTGGGATAGCTAAGTTTATTCTGTGACGAATGTAGCTACCAGCTCTCTGGTCATCGGAGAGCTTTGTTGTTATAATAATAATAATAATAAAAAAATCACCGCTCACTCACATCCCCTCACAATACCACAACCGGACCAGAATACTTGGCTTAGGCCCGTACCTGGTTCCAAATATCCGACCATCAGTCGAGTACAAGAAACAATAATAATAACGCACACACTCAACATAGCCCCGCACTAGGGAAACCCTGTGTCGCGGGTGCTATGGACGCATACACAGACATCCACAAATTATACCCAAACTCACGAGAGAAATAAATGTAGGCCGAACAAATATTTTTTCGGGCCCGCGAATTGAACCTGAGACCGTAACCGTTCGGCCACGGAGGCAGTTAATTATTGATACAAAGAAAAATTCCTTCAATACGGTTGGACTCGAACTAGCGATCTCGCCATACAGGGGCTGTCGCTCTCCCAACTGAGCTACGGAGCGGGTCAGTAGATCTGAGAGAGAATTTCTTTTTATTTTTGGTTTGAATTTGGTGTTTTGTTTTTATTTTTCCGTATCGCCACTTGTGAGAAATCTATGAAAGTTTTTCTTCACTCAGCCACAAAATTAATAAGAAGTGTTTTCCAGTCTTTGGCATGTTATTCTTACCAGATATGTAGCACACCTTGAATTGACATTAAAGTATTATTATCAAAAATCGATTCTTATTCTTCATTCCTTCCAATATTCTAATAGAAACAGCCTAAAACGTTATTGATTTTTTTTTAAAACTTTGGATTAATTGTTCCGGCCTCTCTCTAATTACATGGTATTTTCGAATAGAAAAGAGTATTTTTTTACTGTAAAAAGTTGGAACTATTCATTAATGATTATGTGTAGGCAGGAAAAGGTTAACTTTTCGATGACATTAATCCCTGTCGTTTTTTGCTATTATCTATATTGATCGATGAGAAATTTAAACGTTAACTTAGATAATAAGACATGCTAACAGTGGCATGATAAATAAAAGGTTTTGTTTAACGGAAACTTAACAATGAAGAGTTTGCGGTAGGACACGCTGCCGTTATTTAAATTTTGCCACCCAGCAAACATTTTTTTGCTCATATGCGACACTGCTATTCTTTTGACTTTATGTATCAGATACCAAGGAATGTAAATTCCTCATTTGGAACACAATCTCATAATTTTAACAATTCCAATTTGTGTCTCAATACAGGAAAGAGGAAATATTGCACCCAAGTGCCAAAATTAGAACACTTGAAGTAATTAAATTTCTCTTTCGTTGACCGAAGATGAGATAGAAATTACATCTATTTGCCAAGTTTTATTGAAATCGGTTACCGGAAAGTGCGCAAACCTGGATTCATCCCCTAGTTCACCACTATATGGAACTTGACACAGGAGATAATAGAAATCGCTCCTCACTACTCAAAGTATATTGAGAGAGAAAAACGCCTTGAATTGGAAAATAGACCATTAAAATAATTAGTCCTTATAATAAAATTTAGGCGCTATGTATAAAAATGAATCTTCATGCGTGAACAGCCACCTTTAGAGGTGGATGATTTTCTTCAAAATTAAATGGGACCACTATGGAGGTACCCTATTTCCAACAAAAAAAAGAATCATCAAAATCGGTTCACAAATACCGGAGTTATCGAGTAACATACATACAAAAAAAATACAGTCGAATTAAGAACCTCCGTTTTTCAAGTCGGTTTAAAAAGAACTAAATATGTTTGAAGATCAAAAATTTAAAAAGAGAATGTATCCTATGTGGTCTGGAGGGCAGCCTTTATGTTTTTCGCTTTCGCACTATATAAAAAAGTAATGTCACGTATGTCCTATTTTGGGGACAACGAGACCTGAAGGTTAAAAGAGGGACTGTCCCGCTCAAACCAGGGCGTATGGTCACGCTATGAATACCGCATAATTATCTTGCAATAGAGATGTGCAAAATACGAAATAAACTGTTCTAACAATCATTAGGAGCGACAGTGATACAAAAGTCAAGCAGTTTTTATTATTGCATAGTTGTCGATATTTCTAACATAATAATACCTTATTACATAATACCAGATTACATACATAATCACTACGTACTATTTCCAATTTAATAGCTAATATCGAACTATAATTTCAATACAATAAGAAAGCATTCATTATCATTCACCACACTTGTCGATGAATAAACCAGTCAAGTCTAGAATACACAAGTAAAAGTATAAATCGCTATAAAACTACACTTTTAGCTTTGGTCGGATATTCATTGCAAAACGCCCGCGCATTGTTCTGACTTCCTCGCGACGTAACCTTGACTGTGACGATTCTACGGAAGGTCTATGCGTAAATGGTGTCTTCGTGATTTGCGTTATTAAATTACCTAAAGCAAGTATTAAGTTTTTAGTGATTTTGGGTGGTTTCGAAACGGCTGTGTAGAGTCAGTGCGTTTGAAAAAAAACACTACTACAGATTCAAAGATTACACAGACTACTTTATATGTAAATCCAGAAGATGGCAGTCTCCCAATGATTCGATTGTAGCTTTATTGCTATTATGAACCTTATTGACGGTAATCCTCAATCTCTGGAATAAGTTTACGTCCTATATAGTGCACTGTGATAGCTTTTGCTGTGGTCTGGTGCTATTAAGGCTCAATTTACAATGCCACAAGACGGAGTAGCAGCGAATATTCGTAACCATAGCATAATGGAGTTTATGTAAATTGTGTAACGAGCAAACTAGGCACAAGCAAAAAAACAGGCCCCGCGTTTTCTGGAGAATTCTCACAGTATCTGAAATTCCCGTGTTGTATTTAGTTTGTGTATTACACAATTGACATAAATTTCATTATGCTATGTAGAATTTCAGTACAAAAATTTGCTTCGTTTCTCCGTACTAATGTAAATTGGACCTAAAAATAGTATATATATGCTACAGTGTGATAAAAATACTGCAACAATTATTTAATATACTTATATATGATTATTAAGAAACTAATTTCTTATTATTTTCTCTTTCAGGTAAGTTCGAGGAAAATTATAATTTTTCACGTTCAAATATTTTCACCGGTAATCGGGTACGTAAACACTATCTATTGTATGAGGTATACTTTTATAGGTACTATTTATGACGTCCTTCGTGGTCGAGTGGCTTGCACCCCGATTTTCATGGTGTCGCCATCTCTGAGGTCCAGGGTTCTATCCCCGGCTGGGTCATTGCAGAAAAATTAACTTTATGTGTATTATGTGTAATGTAGTATCGATCGCCGTTGTTTTGGATTTCCACAACACAAGTGCTTTAGTCACTTACTTTGAGATCAGAACAACGTATATGATGTTGTCTAATATTAAAAAAAAACCATGTCAAACCATTACACTGTAATATCAAAAACAGCATTTAGACCTACAAAAATATTATGTATTTATTATTTGATTATTTCACATTTGGATGTTATTTTCATGTATAGAAAGTATTGTTTTTTTATAACAAATATAAATTCAATATGTACATACTTTAGTATCATTTAATGTAATTATATGGGAAAAAAATATATATGGGTTACACCACTTTTACATTGATAGGCTCAATTGTATTTTAGCTATAATAAAAAACTGATAAAGTAGCTTTAACTTGGTAAGTGCAGAAAGATTCTTACAGTAATGAAATTACAAAACACACTTGCAGTATTTTGGTTTTTGACACGATACCATAAGGCTGAGATTTCAAAGACGAACTTTGACTTCGCTTAAGCAAAGATGGCGAATTAAGCAAATTTTTGGTATTTATGAAACGAATTTTGTCTAAGTTTAATAAATAATTTCTTGCTTAAACTTAGAAACTCACCAGATTTATTCACATGGAATTCCCTCGAGTAGTTCAGAAAAACCCTTATGTCCATGAAATAAGGGCGAAAAAGTCGTTGCGCACATTGCTTCTGTTCAAATCGCCGACGCGAATCGAACAACATCGTTTTCGCTCTTATTACATGGACACAGAGATTATTCTGACTGGGTCAGAAAACTGGGATCTTAAATAAAGTTTAGAACTTAACTCGCGAACTTTGCTTAATCGAATCACACAATAGACATTTCATTTTCAGGGAAGAAAAGGCGTAAAAGCATTAATTGTACGATAGCTTTCTTTTCAAAGTTTAGGGCTATCTTTATTTTATAATTTCATATATTGATGAAACATATTTCTTCGACTAAACAGATGGAAAGAGCTTGCAAAATTTAACCCAATCGTCGATAGCTCATTTTCTCCGAAGTATCGAAATGCTTTTCTAGTGTTGACACAACAACGTAACAGATCAACTGATTAGGCGAACGCTATGAAGACAATTGCTGATTAATTTTTACGATATCGCCCTCAGGACTGCTAATGAGATTTTACATCTACAGTTTATTTTCAAGTAATTACAACTGTTACGTACCAGAATTGTAATGAGAATGATTAATTTTGTCACAACTTCCATTTCCATCATTTGATTTATTGTAATGTTTTATGAAGTTACAAGAGTTCCAGGTAATGTAGTTCCGTTAAACATTACCTACTTTGGTTGATGTTCTTTGAAGTAATATAGTAGATGTGCAGACAAAAACTTTTAGTATAAGGATTTCGTAATTTCTTTTCGTTCCTTTATGTCATAGTGAATCGACATCTAAAAACAATGTTTTGTTTCAAATCTTAAATCCTTGTTGAAGTTTTCGAAATTTTTCGTTCGTGTAATTTCGAATTTGTATACTACAATTGAATGCAAAACTGGCCAACTACTACCATAGATATTAATGTTTTAAACGTTTTTTTTAAACGTCTATTAATTAATAGCTAGTAGTAGTAGGAGTTCTCTCATATGGCAATGGACTTGCTCACCTCTCGAACCACTTACAAAGCCCAGAACAATTTCATTATTTTACCTCTTACTACTATTCTAGGCTCAGTTTTTTAAGGAAAAAAAAACAGAAAAACGCGGCTTTCTATATTATATCAGCTTGGTCATATCGTATATATGTAACAGAAAAAGCTAAACAAAGGAGCACGAACCTACCGTTTTTAAGATAAGTACTGTAACTCCATACAAACGCAACGCCGTGTACGAACGCAAACATCGATACCTCCAATGAACACTACGCCAACTTAATTTTTGGACCTGTTCTGTTTTTATTTTGTTTTTTGTATCTTTATTTTTTTCACAAAATTTCTTTTTTTGGTTTTATTTTTTTTTCAAATTTTGTTTTTGTTTTTTTTTCACAAACTTCCGAAGCATAATATTACTAAATAAATATGTTTGCTGTTTACAAAAATAACAGAAAATGACCAAAAAATAAAGTAGGCCTAGTGTTCATTAGAGGTGTCGACGTTAGCAAAACCTCGCGTTGCGCTCGAGTTGCACAGCGCGTGTCCCACGTGCTTATTCATTATAGAATGAAAGCGTTCGTGTTGTGTTTTTATTTATTTACAAACGTGTACATATCGCATATAGTTTCTATTTCATGATAATACTCCCATAATCGAGATCCGCGATCCTGGTATAAAAATATTAATACGTAAGTACTGTATTTCACAAAATGTTACTTTAATATAGCTCTACAATACTGTGATGAAAACCTTAATTTTATCAAATTATAGTTACAACCCGTATAAGTAAAATAATAATGTGACAACCCTACGTTCCGAGCGACGTGAGTTTGATTACTTGTTTTGTTTTATTGTACTGTCGCCATACAGTGTATGAATTTTTGTAAATTAGTAAAATCAAACACTTTTGTACGTATTAAAGTACCTTCAATGATAATTCATAGTACTGCCAGAGCTTTACATCAATATGACAATAACGTTTACATACTAGTTAGAGTTTATTTGTATTACATTAGCGCGTTGACTCACCAAATTATCCACTAAAATTAAAACAATACGACGTTTAATGGATGTGATGCGTGTGTATGTAGACTATGATCAACATGTCGACGTAAAGAAATTAAACTGAATTGTAATCCTTACTACAAATTTAATTAAATAAACACGCAGCAAGCGATAGGAAGTAAACAAGATCGTTTTTTTTTGTAATTTTCATGGTACCTGCTCTGACCTTCTACTTAGCCGTCTAACCGGCTAACATAGTTGATTATTCATTATTTCGCATTAAAATACACAATCATGTTGTTTTTATGACTTCTAAATATTTATGTGTTACGTTTTCAACAATGTTTTTGTAAATTAGGTATTTGTGCGTGGAAAAGTTACAATCCCGAAAAAAAGTCTTGTCGCGACAAAATTCAATATGAAAATGGTTTCATAGCTATATATAGGAGAATTGTTAGTTAATACAACTCTATCATCTTTGACCATGGGACATGTAAAGGGCCTGAAAGGTTGTTTGTTATGTATAACAATCGCTAAAATCTAAGAACTCAATAGAGAAGTTACTAGTTACAATGTATATAAAAAAAAAATAATAAATTTATCGCGTCTTAAGCTAAATTTACATTGCTGCGTAAAGAGAAGCGAATTTTTGTAAGCATAGCATATAGAAATTACGCAACACAATGGAACTATATTTCAATTGTGTTGTGTAAATGTTTGCTATTATTCTGCTAAATAATATTTAATTTACATTATTGTCATTTATTTTAACTATTATCAAATTCTTTTTTTTAATCCGTCACCGGTCCTAGAGATACGCGGTGTCCCTAACGATTTTGATATTGTAATAACTAGGTAATGGGACAAACAAACCGTGCGCCTGGTGGTAATGCCTTTCGGAGCTTTCAATCGTAAAGATGTTAGGAGCACTGCTACTGCTTCCATCACCCTGACACAATAGTTAACAAGTCCCACGTGCGTGTAATTCCACCAGCACTATTATACCCTTCCAAACCGGAACTCAGTAATGCTCACATAACTGCTTGGCGGCAGAAATAGGTAAGGTGGTAGTACTTCCCTGGACGAACTGTTTCACAGCTCTACCGCTACTGAATGACTTAGTAAAGTCATCCCTTTAAGAGAACACTGACAACACAAAAACTGGCAACCCAGTAAACGTTAGTTTATTATCTCTCATCTTAATGAGATATGTCTTAACATATCTTCACAATTGTCCGTATAAATTTAAGTTCTGCAGCATTCATTTTTAGGTACATTTTCATAACGGCTAACATTATGAATTTTGATGATATGTATTTACATTTTTGTTCTTATGTTGTTTTAATCAAAGTAAAGAAACATGTTAGAGTTATAGTTTAAGTATACCTGAAAAGAAAAGAGACCTCCGCTGCGGCACTGATTTCTATAGACACAATGATAATACACGTCCTTCAAGATCTCTACTCAAATACTCGTGTTATGACACAGTCTTATCTCTATAGTGTTATGGCTAATACGCCGATACACGTCTTTATAAGATGTGTCTCTGTTCTCCTTTAACGATTTTTTTAGGACTCTGCGAACTAGTGCCCTCCTCTTTAGCACGCCCTTGGAAAAGATGCCCAGCAGCGTCCTGAACCAAGGACCTTGCCCGCCTTATTCTTTCAACTCGCCCTTTTGACTAATGTTAAAGACACCAGCAAAATTTTGTAGCAGTAGAGCTCCTTGTGAAAGAATTCGTCCAGGCAAGTACTGCGTTACCTATTTCTGCCACCAAGCAATATTGTTATTTATTTATTTATTTATCTTAAAGGAAGTAAAGGAAGACCAATAGCTTAAAATTAACTTATATAATAATTGTAATCACTGAGAGCTAATTACAGATCCTCACAAATGGAAATATGATAAGTATGCACAATTTAACTAACCTATCGTATAAAACATAACTTATTACGTAAAACATAAAATTCAACCTCAAACATTAAATTCAACCGCAGTTGCAATAATCTCTACTAGTCAAAGAAAAAAAACTTAGTGCTCTCCTCGCTGAAATCGCACACATATTGCAAAGATGCAGATCAAAAGAAGTACATAGAATGTTAAAATTATTGCTTGCACACATCACAAACTCCTTTTTTGCCTGTATATGATCAAACAACACGAGTAAACTTGTAATCAATTGATAACCGACATGGGATTTTTGTTGGTTGTAAAAATCGAGCAAATGGGTAATCACCTTAAGGGAAATAGCTTACGTGGTGACACATATCTTCTAACCCAAATGACTTTTGCAGAAAGAACCCCTATCAACATCAACAAATTCAGGAGTTCTATACAAAATTGCTTTTCTTTTTAACCCACTTCAAACAAAAGAGGAGGTTCTCAATTCGACGGCATTTTTTTTTTGTATGTATGTTACGCGATAACTTTTGTGAATCGATTTTGATGATTTTTTGTTTGTTGTTTTTTTTTTGTTGAAAAGAGAGTACTGAGAGTAGTGGTCCCATTTAAATTTGAGAAAATTTTATATAAATATTATATATACTTCTAAGGGTGGCAAACTAGGGGATGAATCCGGTTTCGCGCACTTTCCGGTAACCGATCAATAAAACTTTGCAAATGGATGTAATTCCACGACCTTTTGAGGTCTGTTTTTATAGTACTCAGTACTGATAATACATGTTACATTGCAATGTTATCGCATCATATCTTCATATGATAATAAAATAAAATCATGCTATGCAATCACGATAGTTTTATTCTAACTGTAAATTAGTAATTCGAGTAGCGAGGTTAAGACAAGGTTGCACTGGCAGACAGCTTCTAGCATCAAGACTAATGGCCGTCGTTTGTATAGGCCATATGATTTTGGCAACACATTCATTATGTAATAAGTTGCAGGAATGAATACAAATAAGCAATAAGAGTTTGATTGTAAGATAAAAGCAGGTACAACGTGCCAAACAGTTTTAGGTGGAAGACGACAAAACAGGAGATTATTAAAGGTCTCTTCAATAGAATGAGATGTTCAAGGCTGCTAGCAGGCAACGTTCTATTTCACATAACATTTATCTATATCTTACAGTGCGAAACCATTTCGGAATGTAGTTTTTCACGATGCATCAAATTAAATTGGGGTATGTTTGATTCAATGAAGTTAAAATGAGAAAAAAAGAAAGCAGAATTGTACTATTCGGCTTTCTTTTTTTTATAAAGTATTATAAGAAACAACATTATGCGAAACAGTTTTATGAGAAGCAATAGAAATCCACTTTCCCTATACAAGTCATCGGTTCAGCGTTTTTTCTCAAACGCTGGCGTTAAGGCTGACATTTTTCTTGTAACGGTTCTAGGCTACTCTGTATGAAACCGAAAGTACAGTGTGATACCTGGTTCATTCAGAAAAGATAGGTATCGTAGCGAAAACTCAGTGTAATAACCTCGGCAAGGTCAGCACAGCTGTCAAAATTAAACTAAATAATGAGATAAGACTATCTTTTGTTTCACCTGTGGTGTTTGGTTAGCGATTTGCACATGTGACCTCAAGTGTCATGAGAGGTTCAGTTTTATGCGATCCTGGTAGAATTGTACAAGGCAAATGTCTTGTTCAACAAACGTATAGTAAGTAAATTTAAATGCCAATTAGTTCGATGATTCTGCTTTTGTTATAGGATGTTATATTACAGGCTAGACGATACAGACGGACAGTCGTACAACGATAAACGCGCCCTAAGTTAGTACTTCAGTGCTTTATACCAAAAACGAGATTTTAAGTTTTTGTTGTACTATTTGACCTTTTTAGATATCTATGGTGTAACGGGCTGTCGAATGCAACTCGATGTGGATGCAGGGTCCTACTCGTGCCACTCAAGCTTGTCCATAAATCTCAGCATCCTCCTGGGCTTGTTAAAGACATTAGGGAGCGACCTCGGTACTCCAAGGTACTTCGCGCTGTAGTAGCCATGCCGGAGCATATTGCACTAGGATTGCGCAACCATTTCCTCTCCCTCCATTCATGCTCTGCATAGAGAGCTGTCCATGATACCTAAATTGAAAAGGTGTTTATTATATGGACCATGACCCGTTAGAACGGCAATTAGAATACGCAGTTCTTTCCTTTTCAGCTTAAGAAAACGAGTTAAGAGAGAGTTTCCCGAACCTGTCAACAAACCGTATGGGTTGTCCAGGTGTTATTAGGAATAGTTTTTGTACCTTTGTGTATAGTTGTTCTTTACCATTGGTAGAGGAGGGACAGGTTCTGCTCCTACAGCGTCCATCTCCGATTTAGATCCCCATTTGGTAGTAAGTTCAAACGTGCAAGCGTCTTCTCCCCGACTATCCCCTTCCCAGCTCCTGCGTTTTGCACCGGACTGGTGTTTACGCTAGTGCTTTCTTTTGTAACCGCACAGAGTTATCCTTTCAGAGCGATCTATTGAAATATTTGTACGAAAGTAAAATCTTATAATTATTAAAAGTCATGGAACAAAAGTTGTTCTTTATGCAGTTAGTATACGGCCCTGTGTGGTTGTTACTATTTTAAAAATAACCCTGTTTATGTATTTTCTACACAAGAACGATAAACGATAAAAAGTGATTTTGTATAACAAACATTTTAAAGAATAAATTGATCTTTTAATCTTTGCTTTCTTTATAAAAAGAAAAATTTGGAAACCTGTAGATCAAAGCGATTTTTCGGTAAAAACCGTTAAAAACGCTAAAATGTTTCCTATTTACGATCAAAGGTGACGTATTTCAACCTCCGCGAATCAACAAGAATTTGATTCGTAGCTCGATTTGCGGAAACATTATAAGTATATTTTTTTATTCGGTGTCGTAACTTCACGGTCAATGTCGACAGGGCGGCCTTGCGCCGGTGCTCATGGTTGGTTATCGCCCGAATAGTGGACATCTAGTTACGTAATACAAACTATTATGTCGTTTCCTTGTCTAGAATTTGGATGTTTTGTCATGAAACCCTTAGTCGTTTGTACTTCATACAGTCATTTGTTTATTTTATTTACGAGATTCTTTTGTAAGTTTTGCTAGTTTTATTAATTCTACGATGGCAACAGCAAGATATTTCGAGGCCCTTGTGAGGTTATAAAAAATAAGGAAGACTTTATGGTAGCTAATGTATTTTATTGTGGTAAACTAACAGTAAATTATTGGCAGTGTTAGTTGTTTTACCATTTTAAGTGACTTTCTATTACATTTTGTTTGCTCTCTTCTAATTTAAATCCACCTACAAGGTTATTGATCTTTGTAGCAACATTAATATGTTCTATAAAATATGGTGTATGTTTAGGTTTTCTTTCGTATTCATTTATTTCATTTCACATATATAGTACAGGATAGTTCCTGTAAGGACGTAGCAAATTAAACTTATAATTTAGGTACAATTTAAACTTGAGTGTAATTAATCGACAAAGATATTGCATTATATTTGTTATTATATATATAATATCTTTTTATATATTATATTATTGCAAAATATTTATGCTTTATAATCATTTAATTAAACAGTAATAACAACTAGAGATAAATAATTATTACTTGACTTCTTTGTTTCTAACAAGTGATTTAAAGTTTCAGTAGCAGTTTTAGGAGCACTTCCTTGTGAAAGAGTTCGTAATTAATTTACTTTAGTTATTTCTGCCGCCAAGTAGTAATGTGAGCATTACTGAGTTCGGGTTTGAAAGGATAAGGGTGTTGGTGAAATTACAGGAACATGTGATTTGCCAACCTATGTCCCAGGGTTACGGATGCAGTGGCTCGCAGTGCCGCTAAGAGCTGTTACACACGGTGTGTTAGCAGCGATGCAAACGCGATGCTGTCGCTACTCGTCTACCTTTACACACACGCACGATACAAACGCGATTGCATCGATACACTTGGGATTTATAGGTGATTGCATCGTGCGTTTGTATCGACGCAGTCGCGCGTTTGCTGCTTCGATGCAATCGGCTATAAATCGCAAGTCAAGCGATGCAATCGCGCGTTTCACGAACGCGCGTTTGCATTCCTCCTACATGTCGCCGTGTGTAACCACTCTAAGGTCTTTGCGATTTAAAGCTCTGAGTAGCACCGCAACTAGGATAGGTGTGTCGCTAACTGTCAGGCGCACGATTTGTACTTAAGAACTCGACAGAAACATTCTTTTAAAATTTTGCAAAATTACGAGTTTCGAAAGTATTTCTAGTCATCCTTTAATTAGTTCACGCCCGCATCTGTAGTTTGTCCTAGTAACACCACGTCGTCGTCGCGTCGATTTACGCAATTCAAATTCAAAAACTTCGTTTAATTACCATAATGTTCAGCTCGTGTTCACAATTCTTCGTTTTCCGTATTTTTTAACAAATTAAAAACACTTTATCTCTTTTTTTGCCACGTGAAACCTGACATCATACCGTGACGACATTAAATCGGTGATATCAGTGGTTGTACAGATTATCATCACGATTGTAATTCTACGTATTTTTCTTCCAAAGGTGTAAAGTGTATTTTTGTATTTACCAATATACTTATAGAGGAGACAAAAAAGTGACAGGCCTAACAAGTCGTCCATAACATTTGCAGTGCCACTCATAGCTCTAAGACCTGGCGCATACATACATCAAACCCATAATATGTGAAATTATTCCGACCGAGTCATTATTCCTAGTATCACATAAACGCCCAGTGTATAGTTAACGGCACATCAAGTTATACTTTGTTCGAATTATGGTCTTCAGTGCAAGGGAACAAGATCCATCAATATGTAGTTTGATCTGCTGTCGTCGTACATTATAATGATAATTGCAACATTTCGTTAAAAAAACCGACCTCAAAAGTTCGTGGAATCACATCTATTTGCCAAGTTTTATTGAAATCAGTTACCGGAAAATGCGCGGAACCGGATTCATTCTCTAGTTTGCCTCCCTTAGAGGTGGAGTATATTTTTCATATTTAAATGGCCCTACACTCTTTCCAACAAAAACAGAATCATCGAAATCGGTTTACAAATACCAGAGTAATCTCGTAACATACTTACAAAAAATGCAGTCGAATTGAGAACCTCATCCTTTTTTAAAGTGTGTTAAAAAATATGTTTTTGAAGCTGAAGCATTCAGTACATTTCAATTTGGCGTTTAACGCTTTGTAGTTTGCTGGAGCTTAGAACGTTAAGTCGCGAAGATATGAGAGACACTGCTATTGCGCCTGTACCTCATAAAGTCCCATGTACCTGCAATTCACCAGCAACCGTCAAACTTCACCCTTCAACGCAGTAATATTCACATTACTACTTCGCGTCAGAAACAGCTGGGTGTAGGTGGCAGTACTTTTCTGGATGAACATTCACAAATTTACTACCTAGTAACACAAATTACTGCTAAATTTCAAAAACATTTTTAATATCAGTAAAGCTCCTTGTGATAGAGTCTGTCCAAGGAGGTAATGCCACCTTACCTATGTCTGCCGTCAATCAGTAATGTGAACATTACTTTGAAGGGGAAGGGTGCTGGTAAAATTACAGGCACATGGGGCCTGTCAACTTAACTTAGTCTCAAGGTGACGTGCGCAGTGGCAGTGCCCCTCAGATCTTTGTGATTTAAAGCTCTGAGCGGCACTGCCACTGTTATGGACATGCGTATAGCTTACCATCAGGCGCACGACTCGTTCGACCTGTCACTTGATATTAAAAAAAACATTTTTTGGAATTGTGATCTGCCCTTCTTTTGTTGAGGTCTCCCCTTGCCTTTGTAGCTGTTCCATTTTAATTTCTTTCCTGGTACTACTAAGTTCACAAGAATGTAAAAAATAATAATTCTTTCATAACCAATACGGAATATAAAGAATAGCAAGACAATAACAACGCGCGGAAACACATGACTTTTTTCTTTATTAAATTTGAATTAATAGCTCCATTAATCAGCTTTATTATGTACCGGTTTCTTGAATAAGTCCTTAAGCTGGTTGTTCGAAGTGGTAAAGATAAATTTCGAAGTACGTTACTGTTTATCAGTTGAACACATAAGAGGTATAATGTGCCAGCCGGTTTTGCAACTATATAGAATTGTATTAAGATAAGTATGTAGAAAAAACCTTTGCGAGTGTCGTGGTAGTGAAAACTAAAAATGAAAACAACAAATATAGATTACGTTCATTATAAAGAAAACAATTGTAGTTAGTCATAAGCATATAATATCCAAGAAAAGATTTATATTGTTTAATTAACCCTGACTTACAGAAGGCAGTACAATACATTGACGGATCTTGTTCCCTTGTACTGAAGGCGAGATTCGAACAAACAAAAGTAAAAACAAAAAAAAACAAAAGTATACAGCTTGGTGTACACTACAGCATGGATCTTAGTAGCAGTAGAGCTCCTTGTAAAAGAGTCCGTCCAGGTAAATACCTTACGTATTCCTGCCGCCAAACAGTGATGTGAGCATTACTGCATTTCGAAGGGTAAGGGTGCTTGTGAAATTGCAGGCACGTGAGATTTGTCAATTTAAGTCTCAGGGTAACGGGCATAGTAACAGTGCCCCTCATACCTTTGCGATTTATAGCTCTTAGTGGCACTGTAACTGTTGGACAGGCTTGTCGCTACCACCAGACACGCGACTTGTTCATCCCGTCACTAGACAGCATAAAAAAACCTTTAACCGTGGACCTCTCAATTAGGAAGCAACCATTCTCTATCTATGCTACATACTTTTTTTTAATACATCACACATTAATAGGTCTGCACTAGGAAAACTCTGTCTCGCGGGTGCAAAGGACACATATATAGACAACCACAGATTACATCCAGACTCACGAGAGAAATAAATGTAGGCCATATAAATATTTCTCCCGACCCGAATCGAACCCGCGAGCTCTACGTGGCAGTCCAGCATAATAACTGTTCGGCCACGGAGGCACTTTGGTTTTTAACTATTCATAAGTCCAATATCGATACCTCCAATGAACACTACGCCAGCTACACAACTACAGAAACCAACGAATTTTTGGACCTATTTTGTTTTTCTTTTTTTTTTGTTTATTTTTTTACGTTATTTTGTTTTTTACGAATTTTGTTTTTTGTTTCTTTTTTTTGTCACAAAATTCAGGGAGCATAATATTAGTGAATAAATATGGCTGTTTACAAAAATTACAGAAACTTACCAAAAAATTAAATTGGCGTAGTGGGAGGTATCGATATTATATTGTGTCTTTAAAGATGTTTTCCTTATCCATTTCTAATAGTTAGCACCATTTACGTAATATCGAATAGCAAATCGTACCCTTGGTATTATAATAAAGCCACATGTGATCGTACGTCAAAAGTGCTTCTATCACAAGAAATTCATAATAATTTGAACAATCTTCCCTGCAAAGTTGTCATTTTGCAAATGTGGCCTTATTACAACTAAGGTGCGCAGTTCAATATTAAACTGACACACCTTGCCCTTAAGAATCACAAGAACTTTCCAACACAAACGAAAGGAAGCACGATAACCTCACACTATCACCAGTAAACTGCGGTGTCAACGACATGCGAGTTGTAATATTAGTATTATCAAGTAAGCGTCATACATGGTCGAGTATTTTTAGCCTAGGCCGTACTAAAAATAGTACAGTTATGTTATAACTGAATTAATATTTCTAAAAACGGATCACAACGATAACATGATAGCGAGTAACGCTTATGACGTAATCACTACTGCCAAGTTTGTTATGTCTCTTGTAATGGCGATGTATTGTGTTTGTTGCTTTTTTTTTTACTTAATTTGCAGGTTTGACTTTGTTTTTGTTGATGTTAATAGGTATGTGGTTGGGCGACTAATGGATTGCGGTTTCGAGAACGAATTATACAATGGAATAAATTTGTTTAATAATTTGAAAATTTATAAATACCTATTATATTTTTAATCAAATATCTAATCAAGCATTTTGTACTTGTTTGTGGCTTCAAAAGATTTGATTGGGATAATAAGAAGTACTCAAATTGGACACAGGAAAAATATTTTATTTGTAATTAATACTACAATTGAAACAATAAGGTGGTGACCTCATAACGATGTAAATATATGCTAATACGAAATTAAGTGTTGTTGGTATCGTGTAGAGTTAAATATTGTTCCAAAAAGTATATGTAACTGAAATGTATTTTAAATTTAAGTCTTTATAATGATATTACGAATACATAGCAAGTAGAGACAGAAAGCGCAAGATATATTGGCTAATGTTCGATTTCTTCAGATGTCCCAGACCCACCCTGAAACATAGATTGACAAGTCCCACGTGCCTATAATTTCAACAGCATTTTTGTTCTTTCCTACCTTACCTTACCTATTTCTGACGCCAAGCAGTAATGTCAGCATTACTGTATTCCGGGTTTGAAGTGTAAGGGTGCTGGAGAAATTACAGGCACATGCAAATTGTCAACTTAAGTCTCAGGCAAAAAAAAAAAAAAAAAAAAAGGCGTGTAGCTAGTGATGAAAGAGACTTAGTCTTTTAAGGCGTTTTGTAACGACTGGACTCCATTTTACAGGACTCGTGTCTAAAATTAAGAATGTGGGTTCGAGTTTTTATTAATAAGACTTAGTCGTTATACTAAAAGACTCAAAAGACTTAAACGACTCGAGTTGTTTACAAAGGACTAATACCTATTTTCTGTCTCTTTAAACCCGAAATTTATAAATAACAATGATGTAAGTAGTATGTAGTAAATAATCACGTTTACTTACAATAAAAATCGTTAAATAAATATCTTGTGAGTAGAAATAAAATCACGCCATACGGCTCATGACTCGCGACTCCCGAGGCTATGAGGTACCAGTCGTTTTAGGGCGCGTTCCCACTATGTCATCACGTTTTATTATCGCTGGACGACTGTCGTGTCTAGCCTGTTCCCATATCACGACTATCTGTCGTGGACGATTTTTTACCGTTGAACGACTGCCGTGACTAGCTATTCCCACTAGATCGTGACGACAATAGGAGCTGCGACAATCTGTCGTCACGTTTTTATCGTGACGTTTTTTTATCGTTCGACGACTGTCGTTCTAGCTGTTCCCACTGTGACGACAGTTTGTCGTTGTAACGATAAAAAATCGTGAACGACAGTTAATCGTGTCATGCTATATGTGAACAACTTCATTTAAACATACAAGCCACGACACTGTGAACTGCACGACAATCTGTCGTCACGACATAGTGGGAACGCGCCCATAGTCTTTTTAGTCGTTTTAGTCCTATAAGTCTTTTAAGCTTCCCAGGGTTAAAAGACTTCGACTCCAATTAGTCTTCAGTTTTCGTCTTATGACTCAAAACTTGAGGGTTAAAAGGCTACACTAGTTGTGAGGCGTTAAAATTAGTCGAGCTTTTTAAAAGGCCCTAAAAGACTGAGTCTCTTTCATCACTACGTGTAGCTTACCATCAGATGCACGACTTATACTCATCATCACTCGATATCATAAAAAAAAACTTTCAAAACCGGAACGTAGTAAGTAAAGCGCACATTACTGTTTGGCGGCAGGAATAGGTAAGGTGGCAGTACTTCCCTGGACGAACTCTTTTACAAGAAACTGTACTGTAACTGAATAATAGTATACCCAATGACATAAACAAGACAAACTCTTTCACAAGGCCCTCTACTGCTACTAAACACTTCAACATTTAACAACTGTTGTTCTTACGCAATTACTATTTTCAACAATGCTGTGTGAAACTATGTTTCTTATGATTATTCAATTAAAGAAAATTATATAATTAAATTAATGTAATATTGCTAAAATTTAATTTCATTATCTAATTTTAAGTAATCTGTAAAACTGACTCTAAAAAGAAAGGATATACGAGCGCTCTTGCGAGGTGCACCAAATTTGACTCGAGTACAGTTTGATGTGACGTTGTGATCAAGAAATAGAATTAAAGAATACTAAAAATAGTTACGTATTCTCACATGGGCTGACTATCAACCGTAACCATTGCCCCGAAACGTTGGTTTATTTGAAAAAAAAAAAGAATATATATAATTAAAAAGAAAAGTGCCCCATTATATGCTTCTATAAATCCGGTTGATATTCAGAATTTGCCATTTACGATGTTTAAAAATATAGTGAAAAAGAACTAAAGGTCTGTGTACTTGGATGACAAAAATCCGTGGTAGTGACCTGTTTAGCTTTTGCAGGCATTCTTAGTGTAAGATGTTTGAATTAAAAATATAAATGATAAATGTATATACGTCTATTTACAAAAAACAACCCGTAGAGTTTTTTGCTCATTCGTCACAAAGAAATCTGCCTTACGAATGAGTCAATCATTTAATAAGTATGACAATTTCAAGTGTAATTTGCTTACCTATGCAATAAAGACGGTTTGAGTTTGAGTTCGCCAAGTCCTTAGCTAGTTCAATTAATTTATCTTAAAGTATACAAACAGCTTATATTATAATAATAAAAATTAGAATAACAATGGTAAGCAAACAGTTCTCTGCTAATACAATTTCTTCTTCTTCATGTGCCGTCTTCTAATGAAGGTCGGCGATCATGATGGTAACCTGAACTTTGGACACTGCAGCTCTGAATAATGATTGGGTGCTCCTATTGAATTACTGGCGCAAATTTCTGAACCAGAATATTCCTTCTTCCTACACCTCTCTTCCTTGTATTTTGCCTTGGATTATTAATTATAATAGGTCGTACTTTGGGTTTTCCAGTAAATTACCCAGATAGCCCAGATAGATCCAGTCTCCTTCTTTTGATATTATTCAACACTTTCGTGACTTTGTCTCTCCATGATACTCTCAACATTCTCTTATACACCCACATTTCGAAGTCTCCCAATTTTTACATCGATTCGGTGAGTGTCCAAGCTTTTGCTCCGTATAAGATAATGGACAACAGAATTTGAATAAGTAAATGAGCATTGATACAAATTCAGGTAAATAAGACTTTAGAGTTGAGATAAATATGTAAATGTGACAGCGTGACACTTTAAGTCGATAAGTAGGTCATCATCATTACTAACTTATTTTAAAATATGAATATAAGAATGATATACTATACTCACAAAACTAACAGAAAATCCATAAAAATACATCCTTAAACAAAGCCCTAAACAATAATCAAACGTAGTCAAATAAATTTACTAGACTTTGATTTCCACGTTAAGTGACCGCATATACACGTCGGAACATCAAAATCATGCAATTAGTAGTGATGGGGAAAAGGCAAACGGTCTTAATAATTAGTTTATCTTATCCGACAAGGAATTCGGACGGGGGTCGCGGCCTTCGTTCAATGCGGGCTCGAGCCGTGTTTACACAAACTCCGGGTATAAGACAAGCGATAAACGAATGCGCAGCTTAAAGCGAAAATGATAAAAAAAAACTATTGGTAAATTCCATTGTACTCCTGGCTTGGACAGGTCACGTGCTAAAAATGTATTCCCCTAACTGCGATGAAACATTAGCGATCGTAGAGAACTGGTGCCTTACCATGAACTCTTATTACAGTTCAGTATAGGTTCGTAACGACAAAAAAGCGGAATGGTGATATAAACTTCACATAGCGCTGCCTCACTATTTTAGGTTATATTTTAGATTCATTTTAGGTACGTAAACTGAATCGTAACCAGAGTTCATGGTAAGGCCCCTGTTCGTGCAATTGGATCTATTTTTTTTTAAACTTAATAAAATATAATCGTTCCTAAAACATAAACATGATTATTTTGAAATTGTTTAACATCTCTGTTTGACAAATATGTCACCGAGCCGTCCATTATTGGTTAAAGTCATGTGACAGGGTGTTTTTGAGATTAGACACTATTCTGTAAAGCGATATATCTTCATTTACCCACTTTGTAATCTGGAGTACATAAAATAAATGTACAATACCAATAGCTGTTATTATGATAAATAATTCGCTCGCCATTTTGCATTATTCCACACTAAAACTAAAACTTAAGTATTAACCAGAAAGTGCGAACATAGCTTTACCCTGATTATATTACAAACTGTACCTGAACACGCAAAGGAGCAAAAAAAAAATTGCCACCGTGTTGAAGATTATAAATGAAATATTTCTCTACATTTTTCCTTAGCAAAATACGTCTTTTTTATATTGAAAGCGTTAGCTATATGTATTTTGTCGTTACTTTCTTATCAAATGATGTCAGGGTTCACGGTTTTTATTTCTGCAGTATATAAGCGGCATATGACCATCATGTTCTTTCGAGTATATTTGTGAAATGGCATCTACTTACTAATCGGGTTCCGTTTAAATAGTTAATATTAAATTCTAAACCGACTACAAATTAGAACAATTTCAAGTTAATAAATTTTCTATTTCATGTATGTACAGACGGCAACACATCTAGCTACACAT
This sequence comes from Hyposmocoma kahamanoa, assembly GCF_003589595.1. Taxonomy (NCBI): domain Eukaryota; kingdom Metazoa; phylum Arthropoda; class Insecta; order Lepidoptera; family Cosmopterigidae; genus Hyposmocoma; species Hyposmocoma kahamanoa. The sequence goes on along the minus strand of NW_020653851.1, from coordinate 17,885,949 downwards.
TGACGGATCTTGTCCCGTTGCACTGGAGGCGATATTCGAACAAGAGTGTATAGCTTGATGTACTGTTGACTGTATAAAACGGAATGTGGTTGGTCTCAAGCTATGAAATTCCCCTTTGCAAATATATAAGGGTGTAATTTTGTAGCAGTAGAGTTCCTTGTGAAAGAGTCCATCCAGGGAAGTACTGCCTACTACCTTACCTATTTCTGCCGCCAAGCAGTCATGTGAGCATTACTGCTTTCCTGTTTGGAAGGGTAAGGGTGCTGGTGTAATTACAAGCACATGAAAATTGTGAACTTATGCCTCAGTGGCTGTGTCCTTTAGGTCTTTGCGATTTAAAGCTCAGAGTAGCACTGCAACTGCTACAAACATACATGTCACTTAACAACAGGCGCACGGCTTGTTCATCCCGTTACTTGTTATCATAAAAAAGTACCATAGTAATGATGATAAATCCGGTGACACTACCCAGATATTCCTAAAACCACAGTGGACCTATGGCATCCAACTCTGGGGCAGTGCCAGCTTCTCCAACATCCAGTGCCTACAAAGGGCTCAAAACATGATCCTTCGGACTATGAGCAATGTGCCCTGGTACATCACTCACACAGAAATCCACAAACATGCGCCTGAGGTACAAGCCTGTCCATAACAACAGCAGTGCCACTCAGCTCTTTAAATCGCAAAGATCTGTGGGGCACTGCCACTGCGCCCGTCACCCTGAGACATAAGTTGACAAGTCACTTGTCCATGTAATTTCACCAGCACCCATACATACCCTTCAAAACCGGAACACAGTAATGCTGACATTACTGCTTGGCGACAGAAATAGGTAAGGTGGCAGTACTACCCTGGGCGAACTCTTTCACAAGGAGCTCTACTGCTACGAATGCACTGATCGAAAATTAAGCACACAAAAAATAAAAAACTAAAACTAGGCAGATATTACTACTACAATTATATTTACCCGACTTATTTGCATTATATATAACTATGAGCATCTATCTAGCAACCAATCCTTCCACATAACCTGGTTATCAGGTCGGCGGTTTGGGGAACGGCCTTTGCTCACGCATGGCGCGTATCTGACACTAAAGGGCTTAACACTTATACCTATATATATTTACAAATATATATACTTAGATCGTAGTAAGATATAATAGATAAACCTTTTATTTTATTACGGTACGACATGATTGGCAGGAGGGTTGACGATCGTAGAAAAAAGAGCTTTCTAAAGGGAAAAATTTTCTCCGTCTTTACGTTCTAGGACATTGAGATCATCTTGGAATGTCCTAAGTTCAATAAAATGCCAAATAACTTGCAAACTTTTCTAACAGATTGTTGGAAAGACAGAAAATTGTCTCTGTAGGTATGTAAGACCTTTCTCAGACGTGAGTAAACACACTTACGTTTTAATGTTATTCTACATTTTTTGTGATATTAGGCATCAGGACTAACAAGTTCCGCGCCTGGTCATAAGCGATACGTCTGAGCGGTACACTACAACTGTCCATGACAGTTGTAGTGTACTCAGAGCTTTAAATCGCAAAGATCTTGGGAGTAACACCACTGTATACGTCACCTTGAGACATTATTTAAGTCCCATGTGCCTGTAATTTCACTAGCACCTTTACCCTTCAAAACTGGAACGCAGTAATGCTTACATTACTAGTTTACGGCAGAAAGATAAGGTGGCTGTACTTCCCTAGACGAATTCTTTCAGACAAACTCTACTGACACTAGAACTACATATTTAACTTTTTTTTTTTGTCGAAAGGACACAGACCTGCATGCATATTCAATAATGTAAATTAAAACAAAAAAATTAAATCTTGTTTTTATACTTTTATTCACGTTTTCTACAAACACGCGGTGTCCCTAGCAATTTTGGTGCTGTAGCATCTTAAAATCACACGGTGTCTCTAACGTGGTAAAGTGTTGACATCCACCATTTAAAAAAAATTTATAAAAAAAGTAAAAATTTATAAAAGTTTATAGAATAGAATAGAGTACAATTATTTATTTTGGACCATGATCCATAATAATGTTAGTAATACAGTAAATTTTTCTTACGTGCTATGGTTAGTACAATACAAAATTACTTAATTTTAGTGATAAGTGAGTCTAGACCACTACCCTACGCTACTATTGGCAACAACGACTAGGATGCTATAGCGCTGCCGCGCACACGCATCATGAGTGAAGCAGCCTTCTTGCGCATAATGGCATGAAAGCCATCTGTGTGCGCCTCCGTGAACATGCCGGATGCACTACAGTGTCGCGGCAGCCCCATTAGCATCCTAAAAGCGTTGTTATATTGCACCCTTAATGTATTCAGGGTTCTCTGCGTATACTTCACGTTTTTATATAAAAAAAAAAACAAATTCGTTTGGGGCACCTATCTCTAGGAAGCATAACAGGAAATAACATCATTTTATTTCACATACGCACTAAGAACTATTGAACACAAAGTTTAACCGAATTCGAAAAGGAGGAGGTTCTCAATTCGATTGCATTCTTTTGTGTTATGTTACGCGACTACTCCGACATTTGTGAACCGATGTCGATGATTCTTTTTTTGTTTGATAGGGGGCACCTCAGTAGTGGTCACACTTAAATCTGAAGAAATTATTCCGCCTCTAAGGGTGAAAAATTAGGCGATGAATCTGGTTTATAATATCTTTCAAAACACGGAAACATCGACAGCAACCTACGGTCATAAGGAAAAGAAATCGATTGATTTACTCGCGAAATAAAAATATCAATAAAGAACAACGTTTCTTCACAGGGGATTAGTTGCAAATAATCTATTTATTTCCATTGTATTCGCCATTGAAATCCAGTGTTACAAAACATCCAATAGCCATTACCAACAGGAAAATGAGTATAAACTCCATTGGATGTGCAATATACATTCCATTATCGTTGTATACGTTTACGTAAAGGAAAACAGTTGCCCATCAATTTCGCAAGGTAACGAACGACTTTGAAAATGACGTTGAAGTCAGAAGAAAAATACTCCCTAGGTATCGAGTTCTTAGGTTTTCGCGATTGTTACACATAGGAAATGAAACTATTTGTCCCTTTACCCGAAACGTCGGTTTGTTTGAAAAAAAACAAATATACGCGATTTAAATCCGGAAAAATTTCATTCATTTCCTGCTCCCTAGGTGTCATTTTCATAACACTATAGAAATTCTAAACTTTACTACTACACCTTTAGAACTAAAATCATAATCTACATGGCAGTAAAATCTATGCTCTGTATGATCCGCACAAATATACAACAAAGTTTATTTTAAAATCGTTCTTTTTAAATGATTTATTACCATTTATGTTTCGCAAGTCCTTTTATGAGACTATTATCAGACTTTATCAAGATATTTGGCATTAAAATGTAAATCTAAACTCCAGTTTATGATAATTATGAATAAAAGTACCTACACAATTGTTTTAATTTCCAGTACAAAGCCATACTTCTGTAGCAAATTCTAACATATAATAATAAATATTAGACAACGTCACATACATACGTTGCTCTGATACCAAAGTATCTAAAGCACTACGGTTATGGAAATCGGAAACAACGACTGTACCACAAACACTCATACAACTAAAACAGTACAAGTAGTCCAAGTAGACAATACTATAATAATAAATAAGTTTGTTCTACATTGACCCGACCGTGGATCGAACCTGGGACACCAGTGATGGCGACACCATGAAAGCGGTGTGCAAGTTATTCGAACACGGCAGTCGTCAAAACTGTATATAATATTATTTTGATTTTTCAAAATGTATTTCGTATTTCGAACATTTATAATTTGGATTAATTTGTCTATATTGGAATGAAAAAAAAAACCAAAATCATGCCTTACTATTCAAGGAGGTAGAACCATATTATGTTCCGCCTTTAATATTGCTGGATTAACATTAAACTAACCTACGTAAGCTCTAAAGCATAACATCGTAAATCATAAATTCATGTCCGGCCTTTATAATTAACTACATTTATTGGACTTTCTCACTTAGCACCAGTTTTTAAAAAGCACGAAGGAGACCCTTTTGACATGTTTTTGTTTTTATTTTAAATGGATTTTTTTCCTTTTTTAATTTTTGAAATTTATGTAATTATTTTGCACGTTAAATAAAGCCTATTTTTTTAGTATATACTATGAGGTCAATCGATGACAGTTCGCGGAAAATATTTTCATTCTGTTTAATATTCATAAATTAAGCCAATGATCTTATGATCATTGCATTTGTCAGAATACTTTTAATTTTATATTTAATTAGATTAGAACTGATCACTAGCAATTGCATGTACTTTTCCATTGTCTGTGTATATACCTGGAAAGACTATAAGATTATAAATTCTTTCGATCAATCAAGATCTTATTTATTTCTATAACGCACACACTCAAAACCCCCCACTAGGGAAAACCTGTATCGCGGGTGTCATGGACACACATATAGACAACCACAAATTACACCCAACTCACGAGAGAGAAAAATGTAGGCCATACAAATATTTCTCTCGGTCCAGGTATAGAACCCGCGACCTCTACGTGGCAGTCCAGCATTGTAACCGTTCGGCCACGGAGGTCTCTACCTCCGTGGCTATATTTAATTATTTCTCCAAATACTTAAAAATCTTACATTGGTTTGTTTGAGTGCTGCACGACCCTCTCATATACCTATAAATACACAACAGAATAGTAACTTAGAGTAGAAAATTGACATAATTAACGAAAGAAAGGCGTGTTGCACTGTATAATTACGAAATCGTTTTCGATGTCGGTAGCAAAAAAAAACAAAATAATAAACATCGTAAAACGTAACACTACACAACCACTTTTTGAACTCACGTGACTCAACTTACAAATTAATTTAAGTGTCTGACGGACTCATTTTCTTAAAATGACATTTTATTGAACGTTTCACATTTACGTGTTCTATTATTCTCTTAAATTCCAAATAAAGTATTAGATGGGAAAAGTAACCAATGAACAGGTTAAATAGGTAATTTACAACCATCGCGTTGAAAACGTGTTCGCCCAACTGTTTCTAAATAACTGTGATTAATAACAAATTATAACGAATTAATCTTCTATTGTTTCAGGTACGTTTTGAACCCTAGCCAATTCATGTAAAATCCAACCGAATGGAATATACACCTGCTACCTGCTACCTAGTTACAAATCGCAATAAGAGGAAGCGACTATGAAATTCGACCGAGCTACCTACGTGAGTGATTACGTCATTACTGCGTTGCGGACTGCCAAACAAAGTGATCCTTATTCGGGCGCCATTACGAAATTTGACACTGATACGAACTCGATAACAACCAATTATTGTTAGGCTAAAACTTGTCCCTATTGTTCCCGTCATTTGTTTTTGGGCAAAACGGTTCCTTTAACAATATTCTAAATATAAGTAACAAAAGTAGAAGAAGTAATGTTGTCGATGATCCCTTTACTCACAGACGGTTTGGAGTCCCTTGGTTTACGGACAGATGTTGTCTCTTTGTCTTTATCTATATCTTTATATATTCATATGCTAAATATGGAATGGTCTTTCTCTTAAGTATTACCTTTAGGTTATAACATGGAGTTCTTCAAAAAGTGAGTCAGCAAGGTACTTGAAGCCTGGCTAAGGCATAGGCTGCTCCACTGATGTTGCAGATGTCCATGGGCGACAATGACCACCTCCCATAAAGTGGCTCATCAACTCGATTGTCGAACGACAAATAGTCAGACACTTCAACTGATGGAATTTAGTCCTCTTTCGGTCTACGAGAAAATCCGGTACACTCTCTATCATTACTGCTTGGCGGCAGCAGTAAGGTACTTCTTCGTACTTCCCTGGACAAATTCTTTCACAAAGGAAAGACTTTACTACTACAGAGCTGTACTAGAAGTAGGCCGGCCATAACTATCGAAGAATAAATGGGAGAAAGAAGTTCTTAAGTGAAGACCATGCCTCAGCAAACGTAGAGTAAGACCTGGCCAGATGGAGTGACGATCTTCGAAGGGTTGCTGGCGGCTGATGAATGCGACAAACTGAGGACCGAGCGCGCATTGCGACAGGCCTATATCCAACAGTGGACTGCAATAGGTTGACGATGATGATGATGGTACTGTAGAGTTTTCACAGCTTTGTTATAAATGTATATAAAATATTTAGATTTCACCGTCATTCCCCTTTTAGTGGAAAAAAGTGATTCGAAAAGCTCGATTCAAAATTTCATGTTCTATTTTGTGACGTAATTCGTTTACGTCAAAATTTTGATAAACTCGGTACAATCGAATTCATCCACTAGTTGTCCTAGAAAACGAAATCGTGATTGAGAGCATTATTAAGCCCCAAAGGATCTAACAGTAAAGCTTAAAACACACTGTCAGCGGGTGCGAGACGCGCGACTTGTAATACCGTGTATTTATATGGAGGACGACAAACCACGCCAGTGTTGTAACTTGAAAAAAAACCAAATTTCTTTTTCAAATTTTTGAAAAAAAACACACCTGGTATTTTTTTAAATTTGGTTTTTTTTTTCAGAAAAAGTAAAATGGAAGAACTGAAATAAAATAAGACACTAACTTTTGTTTCATGTTTCTTTCATTGTTTTTTTTTTCACCTCAGAAAAAGAACGGTTTTTTAACAACACTGAACCACGCACGGGCGCGGAACGGGCGCAGGTCGGCTCCCGATTCCGCTCGTGGTATGATGTCGAATTACACCCGCTGTGCTCACCACCCAACTCGCGCCCGACCTGCACCCATTCTGTATATGTTTCATGCTTTAGTGACATTTTAATATTAATATTATCGACAATGCATAGGCATACTTGACATAGGTCAAGTACCAAGAAATAACTAGCTGTATACTATGTACATACCTGTTACGGTGGCAATAATAATATGACGTCGGGGTGGGTGCCGAAAGTATATTTAATTATTATTATAAAAGTAGTAATGCAGTGACGTCATTATATGCTGTATAAAAATTAGATGTCACTAAAATTGAGTGTAGGCACAGACTCAAACACAGTAGGCAATTTGAAAAAGCACCTCCAATTCGAAGGTAAATACAAATTAAGAAAGCTTGCACACACACGCACGCGTGTAATATACTCTCTTTAAAACAAAGTTTACTATAGTCCAATATCATTAATTTATTAGGTTTTCTCATAACAAAAGTTAATTATTGTTGCATCAAGATTTGTTTTATGTAATAACGTTGTGACTGAATTGTAATCTAGCAAACTTTGTAAGTAGCTGTATAAGTTCGTAATTGAAGATAATAAATCAAATTTAAAGCCTGTAAAGCTCGCAAATAACCCAATAAATTAATCTGTACAACAAACTTGCCAGTACAGTGAGCGAGAACACGATGAGACTGATTGCGAATAGAAACAGTGCAGTCGGATATATTTTAGTAGCAGCAATGCTCCCTGTGAAAGAGTTCGTCCAGGGAAGTACTGCCACCTTACTTATTTCTGTCGCCAAGCAGTAATGTAATCATTACTGTGTTCTGGTTTGGAAGCGTAAAGGTGCTGGTTAAATTACTTGGAGGTGTCAACTTATGTCTCAGGGTGACAGGCGCAGTGGCAGTGCCCCTAAGATCTTTGCGATTTAAAGCTCTGAGTGGCTCTGCAACTGTTACGATATAGATAATAATACTGCATGACTTATTCGTCCCGCCACTTGGTTATTATAAAAAAAAAGATATACAAACAAACTACCGGTAACCAGCAACAAAAAAACTCGCGTAAGCAACTGATGACTACGCGAAATTTGTACATAAAAATTTTCCGACAACAATGTTTTTGCATGAATCTGTTTTGAAAGACCTTTCCGTATAGGTTAATAACAGTTAAATTTCAGACACGTGTACAAGGTCAAGAGCAGAACAAATTTCACACTTTTATAACTTAAATTCCACTCTATGGCATTTGCAATAAGGGCAGTTCGAAGACCAAAGTGACAAGCTGTATGTGCTGTACTTACGTCAGGGAGAGTTCGTAATATCAGGGATCACCTTAATTTTGTCATGTGAAATTGAGTTCCGATATGGAACAATGCCCTATTTTGCGAGTTTTAACTGTATTACATGTAGGTAGTTCAAACAAAGGTTAAGGTTATGTTACGATGATAACTGCCGCTTAATGACACTTTAAATTGTTTTGAATTTAAACTTCTTTAAATAAACAGATAATTGTTCGTCGAACGACTAAATATAAATGGTTAAATTCGTCTCTATTATATTTTCTTCCTTTTCTTTTTGTTAACTTTGCCTACTCAATGCAAGTGGGGTGTTCACGCGTTTTCCAAGGGCTATGCACCTTAGAGTTGCATGTTTCATGACGACTTTGTTGTTCAACGTAATCGAGAGGTATTGCTACCAAACATTCATTCATTTCATTCATTCACATTCGTCAATTTCTCAATTGAAAAGCAACGGTTCTGCAACTAAACCACCGCTCTTTTGTCTTTCATATAGCTATCTACTTTCGAGACACATCATTCCAATCAGGGCGTCTATGAACATGAGGCTTCCCGAGCACGTATCGATTTTACTATTGAAATGGAAGAAATTTTGTTCTGCGATTTACATTTTTCCATACATTCAACTTCACACAGTACACTGGAGTTCCCCAGTTTCGTATGTGAAATTTTTTTTATATATTTATTTTGTATACTAATAAATGGTATCCTGGGGTAATCGAAGTTTTGTGTGTGAATTTTTCCTTTTTTATTTTTATATGCTATTAAATTTTGATAGACTGTATATAGAAGTAGTTCGTTCCATTTACGAATGATTGAACTATACCTACCTTTTAGTAGTAGCAGTAGAGCTCCTTGTGAAAGAGTTCGTCAAGCGGGAGTTATGTCTTAGGGCGACAGGCGCACTGGCAGTGCCCCTAAATTCCTTGCGATTTAAAGCCCCGAATGGCACATGCAACTATTATAGATAGGCGTGTTTCTTAGCACTTGCCTTGTTTGCCACACTTAGAGGTGGAATATTTTCTGCAAATTTAAATGGGACCACTTCTGAGGTACTCTCTTTCCAACAAAAAGAGAATCATCAAAATCGGTGCCGGATAACATACATACAAAAAAACATACGCTGAAATTGAGAACCTCCTCTTTTTTTGAAGTCGGTTAAAAATAACCTATATTTTTTACTTTTGGCAAACAACGAAGAGTTTAATGTGAAAAACGATAACTTTGTTGACGCTTCTACTCCATGGAAAAATATCTAATTCGTAGTTTTATTTTATGATGTGAAGCGACGGACCGAACAGGTTGTTCGTCTGGTTGGTAGGCGACACGCCTACCTATAACAATTGCAGTGCCACTCAGAGATTTAAATCGCAGACTTAAGAGGCACTGCCATTACGCCTGTCATCCTGAGACGTAAAGTTGACAAGTCTCATATGCCAGTAGTTTCACCAAACTCTTAAAAACTTCTTAGTTATTCAGAAAAAATTATGGTGGCAGTACTTCCCTGGATAACATCTCAAGAAGCTGTACTACTATTTCGAATAAAATATGTCAGTAACTATTAAGGTTTTATAACCTATAGTATGAGTTGATTAAGGCAATGACTTGTATCAATACCAGCACTTTGGTTTGAACCATGAGATTACCATGTTGTATGTTGTTGTGTTGTGTTATGTTGTTGTGTTGTGTACCAGTCAATAGCGTACACATGAAATGTTTATATAGCAAATTGTAGTTATTTTTATAACCAAAAGAATATTTGGATGTAGTTAAGCAAAAAGGATCCAGTCCAAAAAATTTTCTTTATATAGTTATATATTATTTAGGCGCCGGCTGAAAGTCCTCTTCTTGAAAAATCCTTTATACTCTAAAGTAAAGTAAATGAATTTATGGACTTAAAATTGTAACGAATTAAGTATTTTCTATTTTTATTCTATTTTTTACCGCATTGACATACTCTTGAATATTTGTTATCCCCTTACGACGATCCTTGATGGAGAATGATATTTGATATGTACTTTAATGACAACAATATTATATAATGAATTGTTAATTTTCTAATTGTTATAATATTTTTCTTATAATTTTTATTTTTGTCTGACGATCTCAATATAATTTCTTACACTTTGACATATGGTGTAATTTATACTGTAATTTTATATTTGAGAAATAAATGAATCTGAATCTGAATCTATCAAAACATCAGTTATGTGTGTGTACGCAATAAACGCAAATAAATATCTCATATTATAAGTTTTTAAAACGAAACAAGATTGAGAAACACAATTCAACTTCAAGCTGCCATATCGCGAAAGTTACTAGATGTGGATTGGATCCTTTTTGTTTAACTACGTCCATTTTATGGAGTCACTGGCTACTAGAAATTTTATATTGATGTAAAATCATGGTAAATAAAGATATATTTCTTAAATATACTGTTAAACATTAAAATGCCTTGTAATAGCATACTCGTACACATGAATGATGAATACACTTAACGCTCTTTTCTCAGCAACACGCATCAATTCTTTAATTTACGCTCGTCGGTTAAGAGTAATCCTTAACCTGGTGCTTCTCTTGTCGTCCTTAACTTGAATGTGGCTAGTTCGTCTTACCAACTTACCTGTCACACTCGCCTGATAAATCAGTTTCGGCAATAGTTTTTCATTTATGTCTGTGGCTCAAAGGTTTGTACTGAAGGTGTTGAATAGGGAAACCTCGGGTTCGATTCCCGGCAAAACCAATATGGCAAAATTTTCTAAATTGATTCTGGTCTCATTGTTCTGATGGCCCCAGAGTGGTTCCGTTAATCTGGTACTCGGAGTCAGGGAATGCCTTTAAAAAAAAATTGAGACCTAGTAATTGGCCTTGTTATCTGGCAGACAGTAATAATTACTCTTTTTAGATATGTGAATATATGAATAATTACATAGGTACGTAATGAAAAATAGATACACACACGAGATACTGTTTATTAAAATTATAATATAGGCAGGTAAATAATGTGAGCAGAAGTCTAGTAGTAATTAAAAAGAAGTGGAAAAGTGGCTCCCGTAGAATGCAGTAGCTTGACGGGATTTTTTATATACCCGACACCGATATGAAAACTAGGGCTTTCAACCAGAGATACACAGAAAGAAAAACAAAATAAAGTTAAGTTAATTCCTCAATTTATTTTATCCCTAAAAATAAAAGCTAAAAGCTTCTCATAGAACGAAGATAATCTATAGCTTTGTTTCCTTGTCCTTATGCGTGTTAATGATAAGTAGTCCTATTTAAAAATAAAATAACTTATTGATAATTTGAACAAAATGTTAATAAAAATACACACCTAATACCATCCAAAGAAAACCGTCTTAAATTAAAGATAGTTTTCTTCCAAAACCCGAAGCTTTCGCGAGTAAGAATGCCAAGGCTGTCAACCCTGACTCCGACTAGGGCAGACATAGCAATCAGGCGCGCCAGTGCGCCGGCGCATCCCGCGGATAGCAATTTAGTGTCGTTGCTACTGACCGGTCTTGCAATTAAGTGACACGGTAAGAGTCAGGAGAATAACAGAGATCGCAGTGATAATAATTCTTGATACTAACCCAACCAACTATTTTACGACCTCGGTAGCCCAACGGTTTGCACTGTAGGCGTTGGAGGTGCCGAGAATTTCGGAAATTAACTTTTCCAAACTTTTTTCTGATCTCTGTGTTCTGAGCACTGTGGATTCTATTAATCTGGTACTCATAGTACAGATGGTATAGTTGTTTGACCTTATGGTATGGACATCTACATAATTCGGATGTACGATAGTCAGATTACCCGGAGATTTAAATAATAATAATTGTTTATTTTTGAATATTTTGTAACAATTTCACATTGTACACAAAACACATTGTAACAACAATAATAGGATTCTATTCCCGGGGGGAACAATTCAGGAAACTGACTTTTCTATATTCTTTCTGGTCTTCTGGGTATTCTGAGTATTACCCTAGCTATAATTTCATTACTATGGTAATCATAAGTGGTAAATAAATTTTCGGGGTTGCCGCGTCATTGCAGAGCGCCGGGAATGTTCGAACAGACGGTTTTCGCGCCATCATGCGCAAGCGCGTCGTGTCGACGCCGCGGCGCGGCAGCACCAACAGCCTCCTGGCCATTATTACGAACAGTATCAACGGCCCATATGTGCAGCATGGGAGGCCCTATCAGCCAGAAGTAATTGTTAAAAATTTCGATGACTTTCTAAAATACCGTCTTGTCGAGTTCTTAGATTTTCGCGATTGTTACACATAGGAAATGAAACTATTTTTCCGGATTTAAATAGCGTATATTTGTTTTTTAAACAAACCAACGTTTCGGGCCCCTCGCAGGTCCCATGGTCACGGTTGACTGATGTGGTACATCAACCAGTTAAGTATGTCTAATATTAATGCAAACCACCCCACCCCTATTGTTTCACTATAGTTACAAAAGTTATACAAATTACATATTTTATTTTAACAATATGAATTTTTATTAAGTTAATTTAATTATTAATTAGAATTAGAATAAATCAAAACATATTAATTAGTACTGCAGTCTTATGCCTGTATGGGATTTTTCATCAGAGTATGAAATACTGGATCCCAAACTGGTGGTACGAAGAAATCATCTTCCCTGTTGAAATTAGGATGTTTTTTTAATGTCAGCCCTCTCGCAGCATGCTGGATGCTGAAAAAATAAGGGTTGCATGCATTAATATTAGAGATGACTGGTTGATGACTCTACCACCGCAGTCAAAAGTGATTATGCGTCCTGTAAAGAGCCCGAAACGTTGATTTGTTTGAAAAAACAAATATACGCGGCTTAAATCCGGAAAAATAGTTTCATTTCCTATAGCATCTTATCTCAAATAATAATAATAATAACGCACACACTCAACATAGCCCCGCACTAGGGAAACCCTGTGTCGCGGGTGCCAGAGATACACATAGACAACCACAAATTACACCCAAACTCACGAGAGAAATAAATGTAGGCCATACAAATATTCCTCCCGGCCCGGGAATCGAACCTGGGACCTCTGCGTGGTAGTCCGGCATGGTAACCGTTCGGCCACAGAGGCAGTTAATTAATCTAATTCATCAGGAAAATAGTTTTAAAAAAACTGATACGTGTCTGCCGCGCAAAGTTGACGAACCGTAGACCATCCCAATATTGTCACGTGATTATTCTAACCAATGAAAAGCTCAGATTCCTAATCACAATAAAATTTAGCATTTTCTGAATAAATAAATATCATTAATAAATTATTAAGACAATAACAAACTAGTAGATTCATTTCACTAAAAATAATTTAATATTATGGTGGTAAAACATCCTGACATTCAATAAAAACATTTATCACTAATACATATTTCAAAAAAGGATCAATTTTGAATTGAGCCACTATTAACTTAAGTATCACTGTGCTATAGACCTCGTGAAATGGAATCGTGTTCTTTATAACTGTTATAAGCCTAGAATTCGGTATATGTTACTTTTACGAACATAAACTTCAACTAAGGTTTCGAAAATCTTTCGTGTTTTGCAAATACATTATGCAGGGTTTTTTTTTGTAAATCCACTAACGATCTCGCAGGACTGTGTTACTAATATCATTTACAATTTTAGTTCCATGACTTGTTGATTTTGATCTTAATATGTATAATGTGTAAAGGGACCACGAATCATATATTTACAATCCGGAACTCGTCTCTTGACGTCATGGAAATAAAAAACAATATTGCAAATCAGTCGAGGATTATAAACATAGCATTTTCTTTCAAGGTCTTTCCACACGTGGCATTATTACCATAAATAAAATTATTTTGCTTAAAAAGCAATATTTCGTAAGGATAACAAATGGAAGCAATTATTATGTAACACTCGGTAGTACGATTTCGATGTTACCCAAGATGATTTTTAACAAACAACCTAGCAGGAATTGTTAAGAAAGAGTATTTTTATTAATAAGTTACTTAAAAAGTTCTTAATCTGCAAAGACAACGACAAAGTATGTCGATTTTGATAGTGACACAAACATAGTTCGTGTAATTTGGTGCTAGTAGCCGAGATGTACAAACAATGTTAACAGTTGTCTTCACAATTTGTAATTACTTTTTTATTTTATAACCATTATATTTCAAAGTGTAATTAATTTTGTATTATTTTCGTATCCATCGTACTTTATTATTGTAGTTTAGTGTTGTTAACGTAGATGTGTATTTTTACTTTGCATAAGTTGTGAACAACTATAGGGGAATTTCACTCGCGAAATATTGTGTTGTGACTTGTGTGATATTTGTCTGTGATTTTACTATTTTTTAGTAGCTGTAGAGCTCCTTGTGAAAGAGTTCGTCCGGGGAAGCACTGCTACCTTTCTTATTTCTGTCGCGCCAAGCACTAATGTGAGTATTACTGCGTTCCGGTTTCAATGGGAAGGGGTGCTGGTCAAATCACAGGCTCATGGGATTTGTCAACTTATGTCTCATGGTGACGTGCGCAGTGGCAGTCCCCCAGATCCAGAGTCCAGATCGTTGTGAAACTCTGAGTGGCACATGAACTGTTATGGTCAGGCGAATCGCTTACCACCAGGCGCACGACTTGTTCGTCTTGTCACTTGATATCAATAAAAATATAATAAATAAAAAGCTGTAATAATGTTAGAGTGCTGTGAAAGAGTACGGGATACAATTACTTTACAATTCAGGACTGTTCCTAATTCCCTAATACGCACAAGATCGTATACGTAATGTAATATGCATAAATAAATTAACTCTTTCTACTAGATACTTTATCACAACTAGACGCAACTTCTGCATCAGTGACAGGTGCATCCAGCCGTTTATGGTTGAACAACAAATTAGCATAATTCCAGCCTAAAACACGCCTTAACTCCACGAAACACGGTCCATAATAAACGCATAAAAAATGCAGAAAAAGATAACCATACGTTCCCATGCCATCGTCGCGTACTGCACACTTGTTTTTTTTAAGTAATATTTTTTATAACGAGTCTACAATGAGAAGATTCTGGTTTTGCAAGGCAACTTCCAATGTCGATAGTATTTCGATCTTATCGACCGGTTGTGTTAAGTTTTAAAGTTATATTACCTTATGCTGTACGCGCAGGTTTGTACACTCTTCACTGCCTTTACCACGAATTCACAACAACAAACTAGCGGTTACAAGAAGAACTCTAATTTGTCGTACAGAACTGCTAACTCAAAATTTTGAATAAATTTATTAAATAGGAAATGAAACTATTTTTCCGGATTTAAATCGCGTATATTTGTTTTTTCAAACAAACCGACGTTTCGGGCCCTTTACAGGTCCCATGGTCACGGTTGACTGTCAAGCGTGACAATCAAATATGTGTAAAGACAAAATAAATATGTGTAACAATGGCGAAAACCTAAGAATTCGATAAATTTATTAAATTATTAATATCAAGACCGAACACATAGAAAGATTTCTTCTTATGTATGCCAATCTAGGGCAACTGCTCTATCAATTGAGCATACAGATGGTGGTTTGTACCTTGTCAGGTCGAAGGATTTTTTTTGTGTTCGATGTTTGTATTAATAATAATAACAAACTAGTGGAGTAATTTCACAAAAAATAAATTAATATCATGTTAATAAAATACCAATATTACAAATTTACTAAACATTCAGCTTAATTACAATATCAATAATTGGCGTAGGATTAAGCTCAAAAAATATATTTTTATATATTTTTATATTTTTCCAAAAATTCACTGCTCGAAATAAATTCGAATCATGTCTCTTTTGTTAATAACAACATAAAGCTCACGCTCTTGTCCCACAGGAAGGGTAGGCAGAGACCATTGAACGCCACCTCAATCTATCCTGACTCTCTTTTGTTAATAATTCATTAAAAAAATATGAATTGAATAAAAGTTTTAAATTATGTTAATAATGACACCGAAAGTAATTATAATCTAACATGAATTTACTAGTGGTTAGCGTTAGTAGTTAGTGGCTAGCGAGCGCGTTAGCGAAATATTTTATACCGACTGTTGCTTCTTTTTGTGACCGTTAGGGGCGCTGTACGTTTTGCCATACTATTTTTTTTTAGTTCACAATGCGTTAAAATATACAAGTAAGGTACAATAAGAGCTTAAATACTAGGAACTAAAATTATGATTAAATGATATTATTAAAATTGGGTCAATAGTTTCAAATAGAGACAATAATATTTTACATTCCTTATCGATCTTTTACATATAAAATGCAAGTTCATACTGTATACGTGTATCACTAATGTATACACATTAGTGATAATTTATTTCAAAGATATCTTACAAAAGCTTGAATGCCTACGTGACCCAACAGTTATTATTTTCCGAAGTATGCAAACAATTTTTTGTCATTCGTAAATTTTTTGTACAAGGCAATTACGAGTTTTATGGGCTCTGTAATTTGATATGAACGCAGCGAATTTGTACTATTATTTTACTTGGTCACGTGTGTAAGTAGCCTGTGATATGAAAATTTGTTTGAGCCTAGAAAAAATTGTCATAAGAATCATAGATGAAAACCTATCCGACTGTCTCTAGTAAAACAGAGGTTTGGTACATCACATACAAGACTGAGCAATTTTTCCAATTTTTTTAACCATCTTTGGATGGTTCGAAATTGAATTCGTTGTCAGTCCCAAACCATTATTAAATTTAACTTTCAATACAATTTTACAATTTTCCACTTCATTACATTGCTCTAACCACTACAATAGAATAGAAATAAACAAAAATACCGATGTATGTTCACTGTAGTTTTAATCGATATTCCAAGAATTTAAAACCGGCTGTTTCGCAAAACCGCTGAAGGGGTTATAAAAAAAATGTAAATGCCCTCCGTGACTAGGACAGCTTCTTGTGACCTTGACGGCGACCATTTTGCTTTTTTTTCCACGCGTTCAATGATGCCTGGATGACGACGAGTGCGTTCGCTTTTCGAATTTTTTTTTTTAACGTTTACTTATGCAATGATTCTGATTACTTTAAACGTAATTTAGTTGTTTTTATACTTGAAATAATACGTGTCCCACAAGCCTCTTTAAATTCGCTTCCTTCTTTCGGTTTCAGATTATTATCTATCATAAAATATAAACGTATCGCACAAATACATTACATGTAGTTTTGGATTAGATTGTAACGTGTGATTTTATTACGGTTTTTGTTAAACACCGCCATTTTGTGACATTTTAAATCTATTCAAATAACACTAAAAAAACATACGTCCATAATTCAAAACTTACGCCATTTAAGTCCTTAAATCTTATAATTTACGTTACTCTGCTATCTCATACTGTTCCAATATCATTATCAAAATATTGACATAAGATTCTGTAGATATAGAATCGGTAACTGTACCTACATGTGACCACACAGTTAGTAGGTATCTGCAAGTTATCGTAGCCATTAATTATCTGTGTTGTCTATCGCGCCTATCTTACTTCTTTCCTCGACGAAGCAGCTATCAGTAGTCATGTGACTAGATTGCATTGCTATCTTATCATGATCACTGCAAATGGCCTTTAAAATAAACAAATAACAATTCTTGTCACAGCCCGCATAATGTGTGACGTCGTCGTGATTTGCGTTTGCATAATATACATGTTTGAAATTGGAAGATAGTGATTTTCCTTATAAACTTAGGATTTAGGATTTTTAAATTATCATATTTTGAATGTATAAAAAATTGAATCCAAATAGTTTAAGCTTGTTTATGCCATTTGATTTTGTTTTTGTCTCGCCAAGTTTTTTTTAATAATTCAAAGTTGTCAGCCAAAATGTACATTATTTCTTGGAGCTCTGTTTTATAGCATACTATTTCTTGGAGCTCTGTTTTATAGCATACTTCTGCAGTTGTCTTCATTTTTTTAATGTAATAATTTTTAAACAATTTTAAAAATACATTAAAGGGATTTATTTCTATACAGGGCATATTTTTAAAATACTAACAACCTTGCAGGATTATATTACTAACATCACAAACAACAACTTTTGTTTCACTGCATCACATTAACCATAAATAATTTTTAAATTTTTCTTGTACAGTCTGACTCTTCTCAGGTCTGTATTTGGTAGTAAGGTCCAAAACGCGCAAATATCCTCCCGGACGATCCCCACGCCCGGTCCTACGTTTTATATTGAACTGGTACTTACGCTAGCGCTTTCTTTTGTTATCGCACAAAGTTAGCATTTTTGTAAGAAAGTAAAGTCGATGAATTATAAAATGAAAATTATTTGTCATGGAATGAAAATTGTTGTTTATGATGTTAGTAGTATAGTCCAGCGAGGTGTTAGTGTTTTACGAATAACCCTGTATGTAATATGAAGTATATTCCATGGATTCTTCTTCAATTTATGAGAGCGTTGTTCTTGCCCCAGACTGCTTCGTAATGGAATATCCTCAATTAATTATCCTTAATGATTACTTTCAACGCATAGTAACTTGTTAAGCAAATATCGAGAACTGTGATAAGATAACCTAGTTGGGAGAACACTTGTCTTCTACGTAGATGATATTGGATTCGACTCCTATGAAAGAACCTGCACCATTAAGCCTGGCTTAATGGTGCAAGCCATTTTGTCATATTTTTTACATTATTCATTAACCGACTGCATAAAAGCAGGAGGTTCTCAATTCGACTGCTTTTTTTGTATGTACATATGTTACGCGATAACTAATTTTTTGGACCGATTTGCATTGTGAACCGATTTTATTGATTATTTTTTGTTAAAAAGATGGTACCTCAGTGGTGGTCCTATGAAATATTCCACTTCTAAGGGTGGCGAACTAGGGGATGAATCCGGTTTCGTGCTCTTTCCGGTTATCGATTTTAATAAAACTTGGCAAATAGATGAAATTCCACGAAATTTTGAGGTCGGTTTTTCTCAGTTTTCATATAATTACTTGCTTTATCCCTTGCCCTTGTGGCGTATATGAGCTGTTGATGATGAAGCATATGCATTAATAACATATCCAATCAATCTATCTCGTCCCAAACACGTCGTAATATCTTAACGCTCTGTTAAGTAACGCCACTTAATGTGGCGCATGGGTTATCGAGGGGGAAGCGGATTAGTTGATCAAGCATGCTACTGATAGCGCTTGCCAAATCTGTGTTTTCGGTTGATGGAATTTGAAACTAAAGCTAATGTCGATGATGAAGACGCCTGAAATAAGAATGCAGAAGGCATGCTTGGTCCCGAAGATTTATTGTAAAAGATGATAAAAGAGAAAAAGGAAGGCTATAAATTTATTTTAAAAAAAAGGTACGTATCGACCATGACCATGGGACCTGCAAAGGGCCCGAAACGTCGGTTTATTTGAACAAACAAATATACGCGATTTAAATCCGGAAAAATAGTTTCATTTCCTATATGTAACAATCGCGAAAACCTAAGAACTCGAAAATTATAATTGTTATGAATTAACATTTTCAGTATTAACTGCCTAAAGCTTAAAAATGTACTTACTTTCATAGCTATGTTTTATTTTTATTGAATATCATGATGTTGTAGCCACGTTGAGGCAACAGGCGCTTGTTTGTCCAGTCGGATAGTATGATGAAGTAGTCTTTGTTTGTGTTTGCTCGATCTTTATGAAGAATAAAATGTTTGAATGATCAAAAATTGGCAATTTTCAACTGGAGTATTAAACGTCATTTACCATATGTCCTTGTTGAAAGTTTGTGTTTGTAAAACCGGTGAGAACATTTTTCTCGATGGAAAAAATTTGTATTTTAAAAATAAAATCGGAAGGTTTATTTTTAGATATTATCATGTATTTGGAAGAAATTTCTTCCCCATTGGACCTTTTGGAGGGAAAAGTGTCGTTTTTATTTTGACTTTCACTTATTTTGTGATATCTACTTTAAAGTGGAATAGGGTAGTGCTATTGTGCCTTAATCGAATCCCGACTCAATCCAAGCACGCCGCCTCAAATTGCCTATCCTCTTTGTGGCGGCCATATTTACAGAAACATAATTAAACTTCATGTTTACGCTGATGGCTTTGCCAAAGTCTTAATAAATTTAAAAAAAAATCATCCAATAGATCGAGTGGGCATCACGTGTCAAAGAATCATTTTATTGTATATTTACTTAAATTTTTGCCATACCGAAATGAAATGGTTCTATTTTTAGTGAAGAGAGTAGTTTTTAATATTACTGTAGTTTTTAACGTAATGGAAAAAAATATTTATACAATCCTAATTTTTTTAAATTGTACATTTTTATCGTAATGATAGTTGTAGAGTTCTCTAAACTTGAAATATTATGTAACATAAAAGTAAATCAACAATTTTTTATTGTTACGTATTTTTAATGAAAATTATTCATCATTTCATTTATTTTGTGAAAACACAGGTTGAATAGACGTTGATATGTACAAAATAAGTGTAGATTCACTGTGTCTGGCTTAACATTAGGCATTCAAACATATTGAATATATATTATACATTTACTCACATGTACTTCAAACATCAACAGACTATAAAACCAGGTGTAACATGTTTTTAATAATATTACATGGGCTTGTACATTGTGTGTATTTATTTAAATTAATATTTGTTTTTACAATAAACAATTTATCTACTAAATGTAAGATAATGGGACATAACTAAATAACCAACTCGATTGCAGTACAGTCGTTCTTCCAACACTCAATTATTTCATTATGAACTTCACAGTAGATGCAGGAACATTTTTCGCCCAAGCAGACATCGTTTGTGATGGATGATAAAAGAAAATGCTTTTCATGCGAGATTGCACTTTGCCTCAAAAGACGTAAGTGTCGATTTCATACGTAGTAAGGTAGAGAATCGTGGCCACAGATTGAATAAACAGCTTGACATCGTTTCGCGTTTAGGTCAGACGGCCTAAAGAAATGCCTGTTACGCTATGAAGTTTAAACTAAATACAACTCTCGTTATTTATCAATAGACTATTGTAACCTGTGGATTTGTTGGAGACATTCGAGAACCAAAAAAGTAACTAATAGATAAAATTGACACGTATGTGAAACGTCAGTCGTATGATGAGAAGAGTCAGATTGTCTTGGTCAATTTGTATTTAGATGTTTCGATATGGCGTTAAAATTTAGGACGAAAATCTGCTGGAAAAGAATAGTCGATTAGCTCATAAATTCAATTTGCTCGATAATTTGTTAAAATTATAACATTTTTAAATCCTTTAAATCCTTTAAATCCTTCTTATCGTTATCAAAAGTTCAGATTACCAGAAATTATTTAAGTTCGAGTTTTTGAAAAGTTCAATTTTGTATTGTAGGAAAACGCTACTTATTTTACTATACACTCAAAAATATTTAAACAACTGTAATAAGTTAATTAATTGACAATTATTTACTAGGCATAATGAAAAAATAACATAAATTTAAATAACATTTACAGAAAATTAAGACATCTAGATGGAATTGTTTAAAATATAAAAAAATATATATAAAGAGCAAAATTCATTTATTTGAAAAAAAAATGCAAGGTATTGGATTCTAATTTCGAATATCTTCAATGTTCCATAAATGAAAAAAATCTTCATTGGAAAGTACAAAAGTTTTAGTATCCTTATTGCTTAACGACAGAATTTTGTCAATGAACATTGATACTTACCGGGTCAAATAAAGAGTCCATTATTAGTTGCAGGCAGAAATTCAGATAAGGAGATGTCAGGTCAATCCTTTGTGAAGATTACAATGTCACTGTTTAAGATCTGGCGTCTCTTTCATATGCTAATGAAAGAGCGAGATGGCGCCATTGATACGATCGGTACGAAGTGCGATTGCCTTGTGCATTGACGTAGGACGGGGCTTGGCAACTTGCGGCCTGCGAGACGTACGGCTTCTGTCAGACTTTTTCGCAATTAAATAACGCTGCTTTTGAAGAATAGTGGCCCGAGCCAAAATAGTTCATATTTTACTTACTTACAACTGAGTTTAGAATGTGATAAATTTGATTAAGAATGAGAAACTAACTATTAATTGAAATAATCACGTGACAATATTGGGCCGGTATATGACCCGACGGCGACGGCTTTGACCGCTTCGTTTTTTAAACAATCTTCCCGATGAATTAAGTGGTTATGAAAGAGGTCGCTATCGTAGAAGGGCATGGGTATGGCAGTCACAAAATTTGTAGAAAGACCCTTTGTTTTTTGTTTTTATTAAAGAATGTCTTATACAAAAATAAAACCTTTTACATATTGCTTTAATATATATATATTTAATTACAACAGAAACACGAATACAACATTCGCTGACAATTGCACATTTACCGAAAAAAAATTAGTAACGTTTATAATTTAAATAAATAAGAAATTATAAAATTTTGAAGTCATCGTAGCTTGGTAGCCTTATTCAACATTCATTGAAAAAAATCGAAATTAGACTAAATGCATTTTTTTTATTTTGTGACGAAGCACAAACGGTTGAAGGTATGTAAAAAAATTTATTTGTTTGTAAATATTGCATATTTATCATTAGCTTTTAATGTCTGGTTTTTTTTTTTATCATATATGAGAGTAAGGGCTGTTTCTATACGTCTCTAAATTGAGTGTAGGGAGGTTATTAAAATATATGCATACATATTTGCCGCGATCGCATTTAACGGGCTCAAATACAGAAGTGTATTTTTACGAATATTGCAGTTTCAAGTATGTACATAATATATTGACGGTAAAGTATTTTTAGGTTTGTAAAATGCAGTCTACAGCAGACTTTCTTTTTTTATTGTTAAAAGATTGTTGGCGTCGGAGCGTCGTCAGTCGTTTAAATATATTGGCAAAATATGTATTTGTTATTGCAGTTTTATTAGATTCAGACAAATATATTATTTTTAGTTTTCGTCTTAATTTTTTTCTCGAAAATTCTGATGATATTTATACTATTGTTATAAATATATCGTAAATACAAGAAGGCGTAACTGTAAGAATTCAAAAGAAATATGCTTAATCGTTCAAAAATGATAGCGAAAAACGGAGCAACAATAGTTTTTGGTCAAAGTAAACATCACAGAAACAAGTGAATGTTGAAAACCATAGAGTTGGAAAGACGCGTGACTGGCCATGAAATATTCAGGTTTTTCACGCAGCCGCGCGCCCTGTTCTCCATGCATATTTCAATTACATGATCGTCGCACCATAACGTAGTCACCACACTTATTTAACACGGAATCGGCTTGATCCGACCTGAAAAAACTTTATGTCCATTCAATACATGTGATAAAGACAATGCGCGTTTCGCTTTCTTTTGAAACGCCGCGAAACAAAACATATTTTTCATGGACTTAAGGTTGGTTTCACAGCTGTGCGTACAGTCCGTACGGACTGTCCGCCTGCAGGCCATCCGCATGCATAGAATCCGCAATGCTCTGCAATCCGCGTCACTGTAAAACGATGTTCTAATACCATACGTGTTACTTTCTCTGCTCCGAGGCTTCTCGCGGACGGTCCGCAGATAAATTCGTATTGCTCTGATACCAGCCTGACGCTATTTCTGACCAGCTTAATGCGATTCCATGTCGATAAGTGTGGTGAATTGTTAGGTTAGGGTTAAGGTACCGGCCTGACGTTATAAAGCTTAATATAAGTACGTTTCTACTAGTAGATAAGTAGTATCGCAATTATATACGGTGCTAACAAATTGTCGACTTTAAAAATTAGGTACGGCTATTTTTAAAGTCACCAGCTTACACCAGAAGGATCAATTCAAAATCGAATCAAAACATTTTGTAAGTAAATTACAAATTTTACTTTTTCCGTACAAAACAGAAACGAAATTTTAGTTCTGTACGAATATAAACTTGTGCATTAGAAACAAGTATCTTAACATCGTCATAATGTTATTTTTCATTTTTATAGTATCCAGTGACAGTGAAAAGGTTTCAGAAGATAACATTGAAGAGGTTTTTTAATCAGTGACAGAATTAATAATAATTAAATTGTTTAATTTCTCGAAATAGTAATATAGACTTATTGCGATTGTCTAGCTTTAATAAATGGCTCTAAAAGTATTCGCGCCTAATTTATTAGCACCCTATATATAGGTACATATATACAACGTGCTAACAAATGATACCATAATCGCAACTCGAACCTGACTATAAACATTTAGCGCTACCACGTAACTCCTAACGTGAGAGAAATTTATTCACAAACTTTATTTATTTATGTTCAGATTACAAAAGACCCTTAAATACATACCTTATAGACCAACATACATAATAATATAATAAAACACTAACGCTATTTATTTATTTACACGAATGGACCGCGACGTGTGACGCAACGTGAGTATCGCAGAGAAACGCAGGTACATGACACCCTTCGGCCAAAAGTTCTGCCCACCGTCATGAAGGTCGACAGATGTTGAATTGGTACTCTCACCACAAAGGAATTAAAGGACTCCAACTGCTCGACCCTCAGACTGGCATTGGTTTTCACCCGTATGAACTCCACAATATCCGCAGACTTTTTTAATTATTTTTTTTACGTTTATCATGTAACCAAGACGTATTAAATTATTTTATTTTACTTGAATAAGGCATCGAGAAATATAACGCAAGATTCCTTCAAACGGTAGTTGTCATCATTGAGGTCATTTAGTAGCAGTTGAGTTCCTTGTGAAAGAAGTCCAGGGAAGTACTGCCACCATTTTTTTCCGCCAAGCAGTAATGTGAGCATTGCTGCGTTCCGGTTTTGAAGGGTAAGGATGCTGGAGAAATTACAGACACATGGGACTTGTCAATTTATGTCTCAGGGTGACGGGCACAGTGGCAGTACCCCACAGATCTTTGCGATTAAAAGCTCTGAGGCGCACGACTTGTTCGCCCCGTCACTTGGTAAAATAAAAAAGAAAGATTCGCCATTGAATACTTACGAGCCTACCTACCATTAACAATTAGTGGAATAACTTCAATAATACTTTCTACTAGTCGTTGGATGTAGTTTAACGACTTCAGTAATAGTCGTTTGATATAGTTTAAAAAATAAATTAAAAAAACTTCGAGACCCGTTTACACGAACTCTATCAACGTTATTAAGCCCTGTGTACTTTGCTAAAATAAAATAACCCTTCATGTGGATCCTTTTTTACTCAGCATTGAGCGTTTTTTGTATAATCACGTGTAATTAACACGTACAAAGGCGTAAAAAGCTTTCGTGTAAAATGGTCCTAAATTTACAAAGTTTCACTTTTCAATTTCCACCAGAATCATTAGTTCATTATTTATACTAAAGAATTTAAACTACTTATACGTTATATGTAATACTCTAGTATATTAGTACAACATTCTGGTTGCTATTGTGTCTATTAGCGTCCATTCTTTGAACAACGTCAAGCTTGACAGTATTTAAATTCAACTCTAACACGCTTGCTATAAGAACGGTCCAAAGTCCTAAATGTAAAGCTGGACGTGTTCTTGACTACATTATATTAAAAAAGAGAGATTCAAGGACTGCCAACACAATAGCATAGCTGTCTAAAAAGGAGGTATTCTGGGTTGCGCGAGGACGCAACTTAATTCATTCATTTCCAGTACCAATTGTGTTTAAATACAAAATCAATGTCAAGTGCCTCCACCTATAAATTTAACAACGCTTAGTAAAATGCTTCCAAGAAGAACTGTTTCAAAAACTACAATATGTGTATGTTACTACAAAACAAAAAATATTTCGCAACAAATTTCCGTCCTCAAATGCACTATCACAATATTTATCATCCTTAAGCCGCGATCTGAACAGCAGACCATTTAAAATGTTAATCTTCACCCACACTTATGTTTGTATTTACATCGTTATCGTGCTCCATCGCACAAATGTGGTGTTTTGTATGACAGCCATGTGTGAGTGGTGTATGTGTGGCTGTCTGATTACGTCATGCACAATTGTCAACGCTGTCATGGATAACGAGCAACTCGCACTTCACGGGGTCACCCATTGATTACGTCACGTTTTTTAGGCCCTGACTTATTTAGGCCCACACTGGTTATGTCATCCTATACGATTGATTTACCATCATTTTGTATTCGAGTGTTTTGTGACTGTTTTTTTTTTCAAGGTTACTTTAGGTCTTAACTGCACATTAAATGGTAGTTAATTAGTTAAAAAGCAATTTACGGTTGTCCCTACAAGATCACGTAATGTTATTTGTTTGTTTATTAACAGCGAGTTGAATGATAATATATTCCGATGTGCGTCGCACACGTTGTCTATTTGATCATCGCGTTGCCGATTGACATTGACTTTGTTGACTCAGTTGCAAACTGTGACTGTATCCAACACTTGTTCGAAACAGTCACGCTACAAGTAACATTTTACTTTGCAAAGCAACCTTATAACAGGTAAGCTCATTATTTGCAAATAGGTAAAATGGAACTCCGCTTTCGCTCTCACTGAACTTGACATGGGTCAAGCAGTTGTAATGACACTTGAAAACTAAACAAACCGGTAGTCTGTTGATGTCATAACCTATCAAGCGAAACTCGACTCTGTTTACACGTGTTTGCGCATGTTTGTTTTCAGTTTAGCGTATCATAGGGCGCGATTTTGCCTCGTACTTTTACCTTCCGCACGAATGCGTCAAGGACAGATAGCCCTCAATTCGGGCCTCGGGTCTTTTTCATTGGGAAGTGACGCGATAGTAGCTCGGCTTGAAACCTTGCCCCCTACCTCTTCCCCCACCCGAGCTCAGCTGACGTCACCCGCGCCATCTTGCGGCACCAACGCGTTGCCAGGCAACCACACGCGACCCAGGGCGAAGATAAGTTGTTTGTGAATTTGATAGGCTAATTTATTGAATTTCGGGTCTGACGGTAACCTTAATGTAATGAGTAGCTTAAAAACAGGAAACTGCCGAATTTGAGTCATGGCAAATCAAATTAATTTATTCTTCGGCAACTAGGACACACATTGGTCTGTAAATAAGAATAAATGAATAAATAGTATTTAAATAGCATTTAAATAGCATTTATGTTTGTTTACACAAAAACAAAATAAGGACACAAATACGAAAGCCGACATTCTTAACCTATAGTTTTAATTTACTAGTAACAAAAAAATTACATAGACGCAGTAACGTAATGAGAGTGAATGTGCTATGGTTATATACCATCAGGTTATTGTGCCGGTTATCTTTCACACTCCGTGATTTTGTAATGCGCCGCTCTAAGCAAGTTTTTTTACTATATTAACATAAACAAATACGCTTAAGTTATAATCTTATTTCTGAATAGGGTTTTAAGTATACATATATAAGATTCTGATAAACTAATGCATTGCGACCCTTTTACGCAGATATTTTGTACTTGTTTCTTACAAGTACAAAATATCTTCGCTAAAATAACAGAACAATAAATACAGTAGAGCAGTTAGTTAGCGTCTGACGCGTGCCAACTATAGGTCTTGAAAGACCTATCTGAGCTCAGTCCGCCATTTTCGCTTTGTTTTGTATGGTTGTGTTATTCTTTCGTGCAAATTCTCTAAAATCCTAGAAAAATGCCTTATTGTGCTGTTTTAAAGTGCCAAAATAATAAAAAAAATAAAAATAAAATAACGCACACACTCAACATAGCCCCGCACTAGGGAAACCCTGTGTCGCGGGTGCCATGGACACACATAGACAACCACAAATTACACCCAAACTCACGAGAGAAATAAATGTAGGCCATACAAATATTTCTCCCGGCCCGGGAATCGAACCTGGGACCTCTGCGTGGCAGTCCGGCATGGTAACCGTTCGGCCACAGAGGCAGTTGAGTTGATAATAGCCGTACAAAAAGTTTTACCCATGGTGGTATTTCATAACGTTGGATGGTTTTATTTTAATAAATTTAAAATTTTCTCCTGATCGCAATAACTTTTTTGTTACAAGAAACGAAAGTAGCTTATGCAATAGGGTCGCTTCTTTTTTTGGAGAACTAAATTAATAACTCCAATTCGTCGTCATTCAGCAATTAAACGCTAGATGGCAGCACATTGATTGAAATTTCGATATAATATGAAAACGTCGTAACTTGCAATAATAGGTATTGATGGTATTGACCTTCCAACGATATGCCAACAGGAGAAAGTTTAAATTGTATTAACAATCCAGAATTTGTTATTTCTTTTTCAATTTGAAACTACAGCCAAACAATTTCAAGATTTTGTAGTGTTTCAAATTAAGAATGTGTGAGTTTTGGCGACATCGGTCCTGATAGTAATCGAGGCCTTTTTTTTTTTCTTCCGTGGTAAATAATAAGTAATAGTGCATATCTGAAATCGTTGCCCTGTCCTGTTGTGTATAAATTATTTTTATTGTTTTTTTATTGTAACATTTTATAAGGCTGGAAGATTAGATTTCGATGTCAACGAGGCCTATCTTTCAGGAGGAGAAAGCTTTTACTTTCAAAATAATAAAGCGTGGCTTAAATTTAGAAGAATAAACCGGATAAGAAACTTAAACAAAATGTGAATTTGCAATAATGTTACCTAAACAAAGAGTCGGCTAATGTTATCGGCTGCTACACCTACTTAATTATATATACTATAATATAAATAATGATAACAATTTTGCAGGAATTTGCAGACGTAATAGTGAAATTATAGCCACGAAATTGCACAAAATAAGAAATGCTTGTATCATAATGAAGTCATATTTATTATCTTTAAATCGAATTTTTGCCCTTGGAATGTACATTTAGGCTGTGACAAATACGAGCAGCAATAAAACCTGACTACAAATTACACAGATCTTATAAAATTATCATGTCAAAGACGATTAAATGATAACTCGAACGAAATGAAAGTTGCTTTCTTTTTAACTGATTTCAAAAAAAGGAGGAGGTTCTCAATTCGTCTGTATGTTTTTTTTTTCGTATGTATGTACGTGAGTACTAAAACACCGACCTCAAAAGTCATTCATCCCCTAGTTTGCCAACCTTAGAGGTGGAATATTTTCTCGAAATTTAGGTGGTACTACTCCTGAGGTATCTTCTTTCTGACAAAAACAGAATCATCAAAATCTGTTCATTAATTAACCGGTGATAGCGCGTAACATACATACAAAAAAGCACACAGTCGAATGGAAAG
Source organism: Hyposmocoma kahamanoa (assembly GCF_003589595.1). Lineage (NCBI taxonomy): Eukaryota > Metazoa > Arthropoda > Insecta > Lepidoptera > Cosmopterigidae > Hyposmocoma > Hyposmocoma kahamanoa. The sequence goes on along the minus strand of NW_020653851.1, from coordinate 17,856,814 downwards.
TGGCTAGAATTTTTTAAATATAATAAAATAAGTTCGCATGTAACTTCCATTTCCATTTCTTAAATTATGTATGCGGACGTGTTTTAGCTTATTTGTTGGACCTTGCAAAGTACTAGATTGGCGAAGTCGTAACTCGTAACACGTACGTACTAGCAGCAGACAAGAAGCGTCCGAAGTCTCGTAACCCAAAAAGCAAGACGTTATCATAGCGGTATTAGCAATTATCTAACTGGTAAGCCAAAATAACCGGTCACTGTGTTCGTGTTGTTACCGAACGTTGTGTATTATTAACAACGAACAACAAAACTTTATGATACCCAGAGACGGACCGATCAAGGGGCCTGGTCTGATCTGAAGGGTACTGCCACCTCGCCCTTCGCCCTAAGACATAAGTTAATGATCCCCACATGCCTGTAATTTCACTAACACCCTTACTCTTGAAAACTGGAACGCAGTAATGCTCACGTCACTGCTTAGCGGCAGAAATAGGTAAAATAAAATCGTCTGCTTAAAGGTAAAACCACATAAGTGACATTTCACAAATCCACAAAAAATCTCCAATTTATGTGCCTGTTGTAGGAAAATCACCATCTTTCTGCAGATAAAACCACATATTGAGTTTATAGCTTTTTTGTTATTGAGTTTCACCTGCAGAAAGATAGTGATTTTCCTACCATAGCTATATAAAGATTTTTTGTAGAAATGTCACTTATGTGGTATGTTTTACCTTTAAACAGACGAAATGGCAATACTTCACTGGATGACCTCTTTCACAAGAAGTTCTACTGCTACAATTCACAAGGCATTAAATTGTTTAACAAGTTAACTTTGGTAAATCTTTCTTAATTATAAGTGGTGACGTAGATCACCATATAACTAAATAAAAATATAAATCAATAAAATATGTTTCCTTTAACAATGTTTACTTATTACTTAACTTGTATTTACTTATTATTGTGTCCTAATAATGTCATCACGACTTCTGAACGATAATTGAACATACAAGCAGACTCATGTATAGGACACGTGTAGTTCTTATATCCAGCAGATTGAACGACAATTGTAACAATCATTGTACGTTGATTCTGAGAATCGATCCTATGTTTGGTACAAGATTCAATGAAGTCGATTGATTCACTATAACACTTTGAATTCTTACCTAAACTTATGAAATATTTCCTCGGATGAAAAATCCCAAGCAGACATAGGACCGCAGTACTTCTCAATAATACGCCTTATTTTAGTCTTTTTAATTACTTGATAAAATTATTTCTTGTAAAAAATTCACTTTATTAAAATAAAATATTTGCAAATTGTACGTTGAATAAATTGGAAAGTTCTTTGATAAAATAAAAATAAGATATGAATTATTAACTAACTCTTGTAACTATAGTAGAGTATGGACTTCAGGTCCGAGCTATAAAGTGCCCGGACCTATAGGTCGATAAGCCGCTGAGGGCGCGTTCCTATTACCATTTTGTCGTAACTGTCGGTTCTAGCCCGTTCCCATATCACGACTATCTGTCGTGAATATGTCGTGGCCGTTTATTTTGTCGTTGAACGACTGTCGTGTTTAGCTGTTCCCACTAAATCGTGACGACAATTTATCAGTTCACGGCAGCCGCCTTGTCGTTTACACGACAGAATCGTTTGAAGCTGCAATTATATGTCGTCACATTTTGAACTTAATCTTTTATTTATCGTCTGACGACAGTCGTTCTAGCTCTTCCCATTATCCCACGCGCCCTGACAAAGCATCAATCGCGCATCAGTCTTCGTTTGATCTGACAGAACTCAAACCTGCGTTTGTAATGCCAATTTAAGACAACTGCTCTACCAACTGAATTACAGATCGAGTATTCTGTATCAAAAACTCTTGTCAACCTCTGGTAGCTGTAAAGATACCTGATTAAGTGAAGAAAAACTTTCATAGATTTCTCACAAGTGGCGCTACGGCAAAAAGCCGTTAAAACCAAAAAACAAGGATCAAGGGGTTTATTCAGAACCTTACGATAACTCAATTATCGACCGATTTCTTTTCATTTTTATTCACAACACCCGAATCGAATGTCAAACTGTCGCATTCGAAACCGAACCGAAATGACGTCACACCCGGACGATTACTCGAATTTCTCGACCGGCAAAGGCTATAAACGTTTTTCAGAACACAGTTATCGAATGAAAGTTACCGGATATCCGATTGTTTACAAAGCAAGAATTAATATGGAAATCTCTTATTATTTTAAATAAAGTCCGAATTTTGTTCAATTTTATTAATTTGTATTAATGCAAGACTAATGCATTCCTATATACTTTAGCATTCATATATTTTAGGCCTTTAAAGTCTTAAAAATTTCATTTTCTTTTAATCTATTTCACCAACTAACTCCGTAAACGCTGTTGGATAACGAGATCGTATCCAAATTGAACGTTCTAAATAGCTCGGAAAGCGCCCTTCGATTCACGAACGATATCCAATCAAACGATTCGGCTAAAATATCGAAGAGTTCTGAATCTGAGTCCAGATCCTGTACCGTCCGACACCCCGTCCGAATCAATTACACTCACATAAGTAACACTCGACCAAATTTTAAGACACATGATGCGATGAAGCTTTATACTTGACATTATCTTTTAATTTCGTTGAGTATTACTTATTTGACAGTAATTGTTTCGGACGGGTGCCGAAGGGAGAACGAGAGAAGATCCCCTGAACAATCCCATATCTTCTACTAAATTTTGAATACAGTGCCCTCCCTACCCAACCTTAATTTTAAGGTTATACGGGAAGGGTACTATTACCTGCGCAAGCAAGCCCGCAATGTGAAGATATCAGTCAGGTCCTGACCCCAGGTCAACCAGTTTACACAGACTTCATCCGGTGCTGAAAATGCTAGTGTGAGCGAGCGAGCTCCATCGATCGTCCATCGAGAACACCGAAATCCAATTTAGAATTAGTTTTTTATCAAATTGCATCAACGTCGAATCGAAAGATTTCGTCGGTTAACCGCACTGGGCAACCAAGGTAGTTAATTTTGTAATCGTTATATGAAAATATACAACTAAATATAATAAACAAAAAGAAGTTTCGAAAAACAATATACGATTGTACTTTACGTACCTATTTTACAGTTTCAACAAAAGAACCGTATAGTTCTACTAACTATTCTTTAATATAGGTATATATCATTCAAGGTTGACAAAGGTGATGGAGATTACTAATTTATTTAAATGTCGAAAAACTTATTCAAATATGTACCATTAGAAACGTATAGAAGTACTATTTGTGGGTGATTATCATGAAAATCATATAACATTTTAAAGACGTTTTCTTACAATTTGTGATTTTGAACTGAAGGAAAGAGGCTCATTTGTGATAACACAGACGCGTCCGTAAAGGTGCTTGAGATCAATACAAAGTGCATAGAGTTATGTAAAAAATAAAATAAAGTGAAAAATTGACGGGACTGGTGCAATGCGATGGATTGGTATTATGCTCTTAGTTATTTATTATATATGTTGTTATAATAATATCAAGTGACGAGACGAACAAGTCGTGCGCCTGATAGTAAGCTACACGCCTGTCCAGAATAGTTGCAGTGCCACTCAGAGCTTTAAATCGCAAAGATCTACAGGCCCTGCCACTGCGCCCGTCATCCTGAGACATTAGTTGACAAGTTCCACGTGCCTGTAATTTTGACCAGCACCCTTACCCTTCTAAATTGGAACACGATAATGCTGACACTATTGCTTGGCGGCAGAATTAAGTACTTCCATGGACGAACTCTTTCTTGGGAAAGAGTTCGTCCATGGAAGTACCTTTCATAATTAGTACTGCTACTAATTATGAAATGGGTGGGGCCTATGTGTGGCTGTCGACTAACCGAGGCAATCAGTAAATCGCGGATTTAAATTTTAAGACGTGTGGTTATTCACTAAATGATAGATTCTTCCAGACAACCTTAGGATGATTATAACTAATCACTCAACAATCAAACCGTTAGACGCTCCATGATCACCAGTCAACCGTGTAATTAATGATAATCATTTCCAACATAAGCCTGCTGTCGCATACCAACACATTTCGTCTTATTAAAAAAAAACTATATCGATAAGTGGAATATTACTAGGTAATGTGTTAAAATATTATATAACTGCCTCCATGGCCGAACGGTTACCATGCCGGACTGCCATGCAGAGGTTCTGGGTTCGATTTCCAGGCTGGGAGAAATATGTGTATGGCCTACATTTATTTCTCTCGTGAGTTTGGGTGTAATTTGTGGTTGTCTATGTGTGTGTCCATGGCACCCGCGACACAGGGTTTCCCTAGTGCGGGGCTATGTTGAGTGTGTGCGTTATTATTTAAAAAAAAAACTATGGCATATTTTATGGTACTTTTTATAGAAAAATAAGTGTGCATTTGACCTCCGACTCACCAAATGGAAAGTGACGATGAGGACGACGCACACCTAAATAATACCTATTCACTCACGCCTTGAAAAGATCCAAGCTATAGCGTTCGAGGAAGTTCTGCAGGCAGGGAATTCCACTCCCTAGCCATTCGCCACATAAATGTGTAAGCGAAACGCTTCGTGTGTATCCTCGTAATATCCACAACATAGGGTTGGAACCCCAGCTAATGTCTAGTCCTCCGATTATGGAATGCGGAATTTAATAAAGTATAGTCACTAGTCAGACGTGACTATACTGGGGTAAGCACAGATCATGAACCTCCACTTGTGATCTCCTAACAAACCGCTTTCGCACACCCATCATCAGTATCTTCATAGTTGCCTGTTTATTCTTGGTACTCTTTTACATAGATAGTATCGAATACGTAATCAATAACCGTACCGGAGTATATAGAGCGCTTTAATTACTTTTAATAGCTTCGTCGGAAATTGATTGAGTATGGGTAAATTAAATTAAAGATCTAACTAAGCGTGACATTTACTCCGCGGTTCAATCTCTCTGGGTTCGTAAATTGTTTCTAGAATATATAGGAAACAACGCCTGAAATATTCTCTTCGAAACCATAAATGTCTCACAATTGAACATGTAGAGTAACTTTTCATTTCATACATTTCGCGAAACCTGGCTTTTTCCTGAAAGTTGACGATACAAATATATCGCACATATAACTTTATAATAATTACCTACTTACTTACATTATTAAAGTAACCTAGACATTAAATTACAATAACAATGCTGCAAAGATAAAGCATGACTTAATATTACGATGACGTAACTTAATTCTTCAATTATAAATTAAACCTAAGAACCTACTAAGTAACAATAAATAGTAGTAATTCTTATCAACATAATGATAACTCTAGCCGCAATATTGCTATGAACTGGAAAACCCACTGAATAAACAAAAACCGACCTTAAAAATTTGTGGAATTACATCTATTTCCCAAGTTTTATTCAAATCGGTTAAAGGAACGTGGGTGAAATGCAATAAACCGGACTTATGCCCACTAATTTGTCACCGTTCTTCAAATTCGTATGGACCTACTACTGAGGTAGAAGAGGAACATTTCTTCCTAGAAGAAATGATTCTGTGAACCGATTTCGATGACGAAATCGGTTCACAAAAGTCGGAGTAACATACACTCACAAAAAACCTCCGTTTTGAAATCGGTTAAAAATGATATTTAAATTATTTATCGCATTGAAGGATAGGTAACTATTCAAGAGAACGAGAAGGTATTATCACCTTGTTGCTTAATATGTATAATGTCGATACCTCCAATAAACACAATTTTTTTGGTCATTTTCTGTTATTTTTGTAAACAGCTATTTTTATTTTTACTAATATTATGCTCCCCGAATTTTGTAAAAGTCGTTCACTATGCTGGCTTCCCTGGAAAGAACGAGCAAGAGGGAGTGGGAGAGGATTGCTCGTTTCAAATAAACTTAAATGCTACGGAATACACTTTGAATCTTAATTGTGTGGAATCCAGACTCATGTTGTCTTTCCATACATCTTTATCTAACAAATACTCTTCAATTTTAATAATATGTCTTTTCAATTAAAATACTTTTAGGAAATGAAACTATTTTTCCGGATTTAAATCGCGTATATTTGTTTTTTCAAACAAACCGACGTTAGTTTAATTTCCTCTGTGCAACAATCGCGAAAACCTAAGAACTCGATAAAATACTTTTGATGTAAGATTTAAACTTAGGAAATGATAATCTTAACATAATCCGGAATCTTAATATAAAAACGTATACAGTTCCCCATAAAAGCTCGTTTACTTTAGTTAAACGAAGTCGTGGTACCATGAGTTTGGACTTAGTTCTAAGGTTAATATTATGAATATCTTCTTTCTTAATGAAATTATGTATGTTTTTACGTGCGTACAAAATTTGAGTAACTATACTGTGATGCCACAGTCATGATACCGGTCTCCTTAAACTTTTTTCAGAGAGACTGCTGCCTAGCAGTAATAGGTGATATAACGTGAGCATTATTGCGTTCCAGTTTGGATGGGGACTTATGTCTCAAGGTGACGGGCGCAGTGCCCCTCAAATCTTTGGGATTTAAAGCTCTGAGTATTACTGCAACTGCTATAGACAGGCGTGTCGCTTACCACCAGGCACACGACTTGTTCTTCCCATCATTTGGTATTATAAAAAAAAAAGAAATAACGATACCAATAAAAAAGCAACCACGATACATCGCGAGAAAGTGCCTCCATAATCCAAAGTAATAAAATTACTGAATCCCTTTGTCCTTATAACATTATATATTAAATAAACCACAGCAACTACGGTTGCAGGTGACAATTTTACTAGAACTAATTGAGCACTTACGTCATTAGGGGCAATTTGTTACTTCTATCGCCAATTTCAGGTATAATAATTTCATGAATTACATTGATAGTTTACTAAAACGATCCTTTTCCGTACCTTACATTGAAATATATACACACTACGAACAGTATAATTTTAAAAATTAGATTTCCATGAAAAATATTTAATGATTTAATAATTTATTGTACACACTCAATCCACGTTTAACAAAACGACAATTATAACCAAATATTTATTAGTTATTTATTTCAAATAGATATACAATAGACTTATTGTAAATATTGGAAATGAAACTACTTTTTCGGACCTAAAACTAGACGCCTTCAAACTAGACGCTTATGTTATGATAAGCAGTTGAGCATCTATGGCACAGCAGCCGTTCCATTACTAATTTTCATACAATATCTAGCAGCGCAATCGCAGCGCCACTGTCGTGACACGCGCGCACCACTTTTGCTACAATTAATTAAGTAATACGTAGAGCACTACTAGAACACCACTGCAGAGCTTCTATAAGCGTCTAAGGGAGTCAGCACACTTATCGACACGGATTCGCGTTAGGAGTTGATCAGCTTCCTCAGCTTCAAGCGACCTTCAGCGAATTCAAATTTTTTCCCGTACTAATACGGTTCGGTTCATTTGGTTGGGTCAAACGTCAGGGACTCTGGTTTTATTTCAGGATTAAATTTTTTACTAACGAACTTTTTTTACTTTTGAAAAATGTATATCAATTGATAGAACAAAAAAAAAAACCACTGGTATGTATAAAGTTCCTACCGAACACAATGGGTTTCTTGTAAAATTTCGAGATGGGTTTGTGTTTCTTTTTTCTATTGTGAAAATTTATAGGAATCGTGTTTTCACACCGTATAGTATATCCTCAATTTTTCTATATATTTTTTCCAAAGTGATTTATTCAACACTTTCACTGTTATGAGGAATCCACCTAGGCTATTTGAAGCCGTATAGACTCTTAAGCCGGTCAGAAAAATCCTTATGTTCATACAATAAGAACTACGTTATACGCTTCACGTCGGAGATCCGATCAGAAACGAAACCCGCGACGTCGTTTTCGAACATTTTGCATAGACTTGAAGGTTTTTCTGCCCGACCCAAGGCCATTCCGTGTGAATTAATGTGGTGTCTTTAACTTGAAGGCGCCCTGAATTGCATTTTGTTCCTCAAACAAACTAATGTTTCAGGTTCTTTATAGGTCCAACCACAGATCACATAAATACTAGTATTCTTCCGTGGGTCTAACGTATACTGCTGACTGTCAGCCGGCTTTAATCTGCAATTGGTTAACGGTTTAAATCATTGAATGCGTATTTTAGCAAAATGTCCCTCTGACACACCAAACAGCGTGTCAATTACAAAATTGCATTATACATTAACCAATAAAACAAGGGATAGTAATACGTACATCTCCTAACCACTTGTGGCTCTGTTTAGACCAGCCGGAGATCCACGTGCCAACGCATACATTCAAAGAGACTAAATTTCTACCTTTGTGTGTCAACCTGCGCATGTACGCCCACGCCGAAAACAGAATATATAGGGTGCGAAATATATTCTTGAATAGGAATATATTCTTGAATGAATCTACAGAAAATGAAGATGAAAAGAAAGATTTATAGTAAATTAAATTACGAAGACGGAAGTTTAAGATAAATGTTTTATACAACGTAAGAAAAAAGTACAGGCAAGAGACATGGCAAACTTCAGAATTTAGACCTACAATTTTAAATGTTAAATTTACTCAAACATATTTCGATCTTAACAGGTATTAAAAGTAATACGTTACAAAAACGATTCTAAGAAAAAGGACCTAATTTCTCGGAAATTGCCGCTTATACAGCAAACTTCAACAACAATATTATTTCCACATAATATGTTAAGATTTCATAACAATATTAAACAACTCGTTTGTGTTTGCAAATGGAAAATAATATGTTCTTTATTAAGTACTGTATAGAATATTTTTACGGTCTATTTCGAAAAATGATTACCTTTTGGCGTATAATTATTCAGAAAAAAAATTGTTTTCTAAAATTCAGAACTTCAAAATCAGAACTTTAATGTCGTACTGCTTTTAAAAACTGAACTGCACTCCATAACATATCGTGAATGTAAGAATGCAGTTTATGGGTTTTCGGTTTAGAAAATTAAAAATCAGATATCGTTAAGGCTTAGAACTAAAAGCTGAACTTATATAAATTTACATACTACTGTTTATAGACGATGGAATAAATACATAGAGATACTATGTATTACCTACGTATGTACTAAAGCATTTAAAAATAACAACTTTAAATTTAACGAACCGTGGTAGCCTAATAATTTAACCTACAGCCTCTCAAACAGAGGGTTCGAATCCGGGCTTGCACCTCGTGACTTTTTGGAATTTGAAATCTATCATGAGCTTTTCGGCGAAGGAAAATATCATGACGAAACATGTGTGTGAAGTACCCAATCTGCTCGCGTTGTGACCAGCAATGAATCTAAAGATAAGCTGAATATTATGCTATTATACTTTAAATTAAAAAAAGCTATGCTTATTATGTTTTATTGGATGTCAGGATGTGTTACCACCATAATATTCAATTGTTTTATGCGAAATTACTCCACCAGTTTGTTCCAATAGCTATGCTTATTATTATGCAATTATACTACTGTTGTATATAAACAAAAAAAAACACATACCGTATTTTAAAACTTAACCCAATACGACTATTATCGGGTATAATATCGTATAATCGGATATCGATATTTGAAAGGGAATCGGAATTCCCGATACGATACATCCTCCTACCTCCCTCCCCCACGGGAAGGTCACGCTACATACAGACTGGTAAGTCTAGACAATGGACTGTCGTTTGAAGTTACTCGTCCATCAACATCCTTTAGAAGTCTACGCTAGTTCGAAACGTGTTTGATTTATGCAAAAACGAAAACATAATTATAATATACACAACTACGACATACTATAATTTCAGAGAGAGTTGTCTTTAACTTGTTTTTCAACCTGTCATTCGCTGCTCTTTCCTGTCTAACTAACTGAAATTGAACATTGTAAACATCAATTTCCACAGCTAACCATCGCCAATGTAACTACTATATGTCAGCCATGACTACGGCACTTGTAAAAAGTCCAAAACATTGCTTTTTTTGAAAAAATAATATAGATCCGTTTCCGATTTCCTATTTGTAATAATCGCGAAAACATAAGAACTTTAAATGTTATGTATTATTAATAATGCCCTTAATATATTTTTTATTTAGGGGCTCTAGGTGCAAAAAAAAAGAGTAAATCAATAGTAAAAACAATTTATATACTAGAATTTAAATTCTTAGACCTTAATAAGTATGTGTGTGTGTGAGAGAGACACACTCCTTGGTTTGAAAAAAAAAAAAAACAAAAAAGTAATGAATACTCTTTATGTTAAAGTTCAATTATTTAACCTTCCAGTCGTCGCGCCTTTGTGCCGAACATAAGCAGTCGCGTGCGGTCTGTAAGACTGCAACTTTACGCGTTCAGTTTGAGAAGACCAATGAATATTTTCATGACGTTGTGTAGCACATGATAAAAAAGTCTTTTATCTATATAAATAAAAACAAAAAAATTATTTACTTTTTTTTTAATTTGTACTTATTTGTTGAACAGTGTATAAAACTTCAAAATTTTAATCATGACACACAGCGTTAAAATTCAACAAAATAATAAAATGAGATGAAATTTTGTATCTTAATCGTTCATGTGTGCTTATGAACGATTAGGATAGAATTATAATAGATTATTATCTAGATCAATCAATATTGTCATCAATATTGAAGGAACTCTGAAATCGCAATGTTTTTTTATGATGTTCTACTTACTATCTCGAATCTTATAAAATAAAAAAAGGAAGACAAAATAAAAAACTTCTAACTTTTTTTAGGAGTAGATAGTACGATAACCTACTCATTATCAGTAGCAATGGTTTCACATCATCAAAATCTTTATCTTCTGTTTCCGCCTCTTCTGCACGCCGTTCTGATTCTTCGTAACTCATGTTGTGTCTACAACAAATAGTGAAATAATAAATAATTTAATATATATTACATAAAATAATGTAATTTTGTAAGTAATAAAGAAATAAAAAACAAATAACATGAAATACTCAGCCAGGTTTCAATTTAATTCCATGAATTTTTCCGGAACACGACTGGCAACGCGCGTTGAATCTGAGACCGCAAACACAAATAAAGACACATGTGCGCTTGCGACGAATGTCACAGGGCTGCTAAGGGGAAGTACCTCACCCCCTCGAGGATATCACGGTCGCGCAACCGTTTGTTGTTTACAGTTTTTGTAAAATGAGTAAAATAAGTTCGCTGCGATCTCTGAGATCGCGCGCGACCGCTGGAAGGTTAAAAGTGTTCTATTTGGAATAAATGACTATCAACCATATTCTAGAAGAAAAGAACATCAATTTGAAAAAACGACTAGAATTAATCTGCTTTTATATCTCGTACGCAAAATTATATTTTAATGTCGATAGAGGCACAAAACCGCCATTAATGACGCACAAAAAGCTCATGTTATCTAAAATCATGATTTTAGAGATATCACAATGGTGTGCGTGTGATACAGCCTTGATTATAGCCCGGTGGATAAATTTTTAAACAGGTCATTATCCAAATGCTATAAAATAGATTTCTGAGTCAAACTCGACTATACTCGAATTAAATAACGCATGATGCGAATGAAGCTTCATACTTGATGTTGTGTTTTAACTTGGTTGAGTATTACTTATTTGACAGTAATTGTTTCGGGCGAATGTCGGATGGAGAACGAGAGCAGACCCCTTGAAATTATTATAAAAGCCGTTAGAAAATGCCTCTTCATTCTGGGAGTCTCTGAGCCTAACTTCCCGGAATTAATACTGTGGTACTTAGAACATTTTTCGCAAAATATAAAAGTATAAAATCAAATCTGTAAAGACACCTACTCATAACACACGGAATGCTCAACACGAACGTATTTATTTTCACAAATTGCCTCCCGTACAAGTATCATATTATTCCTGTGTAGTACGTGTACTGATAACCAGACCATCAGAAACTGAACCCACACATTCGCCTGTAATTTTCACGGTCACGCGTAACTTTCACGAAAAGGGGCGGGGGAACCACCCGTTTTCATGAAAGCAGAATAATCCAGAGTTCAAGTTGGCCTGGTCGTTGAGCTGCACGTTGCCCGGGAGAGTAGGCGTGGAGACTGCTCGCCTACGCTCCACTACAGTCCTTTGCAAATCGTTTTTCGTTCGACTCACTTATTAGTCTAGAGGGATTACAAAGGTCGAAATTGCGATTAGTCGTATCGCAAATATCGCAAATAGCTTTTCTTATTTTAGGACGGACTTCTAATAGAAATTGTACATCATCTTATTAACGTTCTACTGAAAAATGAGGCCAGTTATAAAAATACATTTTAATCATCATCATCAACATAATTATCCGTCCCACTATTGGGCACGGGTCTCCTATCAGGCGAGGGTACGCCACGGTCTAACCCAATTCCGTTTCTGGACTTCACACGTTTTTCGAGGGTTGTGAAATCTTCTTCTTACATTCACTGCATGCTCGTGGGATATTTGTACATATAAATTTCGTACATAAATTCCGAAAAACTCAGAGGTGCGAGACCGGACCCGGAGACGCCACCCGTAACTGAGCATAGACATTTTGTAATTCGGGTTATCCTCTAGCTCTAGTCTCACTTTACTACGTGACATTAACGATGTCGTGTACATATTTCGTCACACGTTTCTGGAGCCACAATATTTAGTTAGTTTCAAAGCTACGCTATAAAACTTTCTATTTCATTTCGAATATTATGTAAATAATTTATTTACCACCTTAAATCTAGGAAATAAAACCTCAAAAGAACAACGAAAACATGACACCTCAGTACGGAAAATTAAATATCTTCTTTTCCTATGAAATTGACAGTAAAATTATGTAAAAGAACGGAAACATTTCTCCCGATATTGATATATTCAATTCAGTCACACAATACACAGTTCGTTTGCTTTCAGAGGCCGTATTTGCAAAACTAAAAAACCTTAGAAGTATATATTTTTTTTTTTATAGCCAAATAGGAAGTTTGTTCCACAAGAGACATTTTACGTTAACCTCCAGTATTATGGAAGCGTTTAAGAATGGAAGGCATTGCCCTTTTTGCGTAAATTTTGAACTTTTTAAAACTTATTCATTGGTCGGTAACGAATCAACCTTCAGTGCTTCGTGCGTGAAAGCCTTTTTCACCTTTTTTCACTTATTTACCTCTACACAAGGCCTATCGTTTACGCTTTCATGCCTTTGTTAACCTTTTAAGAAAAAACTTAATGAGCCATGAGGAAAAAAGGGAAGGTACCCATCACTGATGTGCTGAAAAAAAAAAACGTTAACAGTTGAGAAAATATTTAATAAATATGGCGTGTGTTATTGTGTATTTTTCCCCTTATTACATCACAAATGGCATTTTTTTAATAACAAATTTCGATTTTTCCTAATATATATAAACAAAATCTTAGACGTTCATCAAATCATTACCAAAAAACAAAGTCCTATTCCAGAATACGAGGAAAATACTTACTAACATTCATTATATTTATTTGCAAGTTGTAATGACGTCAAAAACTCGGTGACGATAAATGTTGACTCATGTTTTATGAAATCTTTGAAACAACTTCCTTGAGAAATTTTAAGGTTTTCATATGGTACCGAAAACAACACGTCATTTCTTACTCAAACCATTTTTTAATTATGAGGATTGAACTTTCATAAGATCCTACGTCAATATTTCTATACTAGGTATAAATCGTATTTAAATAAAATGTGACGGTGCGAACAAGTCATGCACCTGGTGGCAAGCGACACGCCTGTCCATAGCAGTTGCACTATTAGAGCTTTAAATCGCAAAGATCTGAGGAACACTGCCACAGCGTGCATCACCCTGAGACAAAGTTGACAAGTCCCATGTGAATGTGAAGAAGAAATGTGAAGCCTGGAATTTCACCAGCACCCTTACCCTTCGAAACCAGAACGCAGTAATGCTTGCATTATTTCTTTGGACGAAACCTTTTACAAGGAGCGCTTACTGCTTCTGAAGCTACTGCCACTTTTTTTTCTTATAATATACGATAAGCTTAGTTTATCAATCAAACTAAAAACCGAACAATCGTAGCGCTAAATCGTTATAAAAATTCTTAACACCTCTATCAGAACTGCTTTGCTAACTATTACGCACGCTTTCCTAATTTTTAGCGCCACGATAAAATGCGTAACAAAGAATACGTTCATAGTGAAACTATGCAACACGCTGAGTCACGTGAATGTAGGACACATCGTAGAGCTATCGTAGACGCTTCGTAGCGAAGTATACATTTTTCTACGTAAGTATCACATTACTACGTTTGAAACGCTCAGAATTGTAGTATTAGAATGCGTAAATATAATAAAAATGCCGATAACATAAATTACGAAAAATATAATATGATGTTTTACTAATACGACGTAACTAATTAATTATACGATCGCCTTTTATTTCGTTGTTGTCCTCAAACTCCGGTTTACGCTTTTTAGCAAATTGCGAGCTTGTAATCACGACTAGTTAAACTCCTAACTTTTCTTAACTTTCTTTAACGTTGAGTCGCGACTCTGTGGCTTCGTTACGTTAAAATGTTTTTTATGCTGTTCAAATTAAATGACCGAAACTTCTTCGATATTGCATTTTTAAAACTTAATGAGGAATCGTGCACAGGACAATTGCTAACATTATATTAAAAATGGCCACGTTTTCCTGCAGGTTCCAATGTAAACATTGATTTTCCACAACCTGAGCATTGCGCATTAGTGTGCGTTAGGGCGGCAAGATTCTGTGTGCGTCGTGCCGGCAGTGAACGGGTCAAGGGGCCGGGGTGCGGGACGCGCGGGGATGGGTGCTAGGTCACTGTGTTTATAGGCTTGTTATACCGCAGTTGAGACTAATCATGCGTTAGCACGTACAGCTAGAAACAGGCGGTAACCGACGATTTATATGACAAATCTGCGATTATTATGTCTCGATTCTCAATTATGAGGAGAGTATACTCACAAAATCCTAAACTTCAAAAATCTGAATTTAATAGCTTGTTTATAAAGTGATTCCATTATTGCAGCATAAGAGATACCTTTATTAACATCGCCACATGCTATGCTATGCACTCATCGAGTATATAACCAGAAATAGAGACGAAATGTCATTTAATTTATTTGAAAACTATTCTGCCACATCATTACTGTGACAACTGCGCTCCAACTGGCCAGCCCGAATTCGAAACCATTGACAGGTGTCGCCAATTGTTTCACTTCAAATCGACCAGTTAACTTGAGCTTTGTAATAATGGACGAAAATTGCAAAATTACATATTTTAATTACCGATGAAATTTGATTCCGTTTGTTTTGTAATTAGATATTTTGCTGTTTCTCCCCACACCACCCAATGGAACAGCACGCCATTTTTAGAGATATTATCTTTATTACATTATTGTAATATTTTTGGAATATACGGAGACGTACACACAGGTTAGTTGTTTGCGCTGTCTTTATTTCAGTGCAAACGAGAGTTGATATTTATAAGTGATGTATCACTGGTAAGTTACTAGGAATGTATGACCCTTATTTCGGCTCTATTTCTGGTTGTATACTCGATGTACGCACTCAATACGTTTTGTTTCTGGGAGTCAACCCACATTCTCTGTTCGACGTCCGTCCGAAACAATTACAGTCAAATAAGTAATACTCGACCAAATTACAAACAGTGTCAAATATGAAGCTTAATACACATCATGCGTCTTTTAGTTGAATGTTTGACACTTTTGACTTATTTGACAGTAATTTTGTCGGACGCGGAACGAGAGTGACCTGGATAAGCGGTAAGACACGATCAATTTCATCTTTAAACTTCATGAAGTTCAAAAAAAAGTTCGGAAAATAAATCTTTTTTTTATGACACAAAGTGATAAGATGAGCATTTTTTTGAACACAATTTTTTTTTCAATCGCAAAGATCTGAGGGGCATTGCTATTACACCCGTCACCCTGAGACATATCGCACTTCTATTACAATTGTGTTGTAACTCAAAATATGTGAAACTCAAGATTCTACCATTATTGAACGTAAAATTTTCTTCTTTCAATTCTCTACACGTCAATAAAACCGTCGTTAGAATTTTGTAAAAAACAAATTACACATATCTACTGAACTCAAAACGAGACACATTTTGTGTGAGGCACGACTGGCCGAAACAGTCCTTATTCAAAAAATTTAATTGTTTTTTTCCTTTTTATATTTAAATGTAAATGCTATGTGTAATAAACCTTAACCTATGCATAAATTTCAATGACCTTTTACGGGACGTGAATAATTAGTTTTTCATCGATTCTGAGAAAATACACTTTTTGAATTGTTATATTATTGTATTAGCAGTGCGATATGTTAGAAAGTTCCACGTACGTGTAATTTGACAAAACACAAAACACTGAAAAGCTCTGTACAGTGTTGGTAACTTCATTACAACAAAAATCTTTCGGTTGTTTATAAGGTAAATGAAATTTAGTCGTTCTTCAATAGAAATAGCATATTTTGTAAAGTAAAATTAAAATGGCTGGATATAATTCTTCATTATCTAAAGTACAAGGTACATTGTATGTATGTTTTTACGTTACTAACCTTAAAAATTACAAAAAAACCGAAGAATTCTTTTTGCAGCTTTTTCTCAAAGTGCTGTTTCTTCTACAGTGTTTTGGTTTGGTCAGTGATACTCACATTACTACTTGGCGGCAGAAATTGGTAAGGTACTTCCCTGGACGAACTCTTGCACAAGGACTCTACTGCTACTATATAATGAATCACATCTAAACCAATGCCGGAAAATTTCATATGCAACCTCCTTCTACCATATTTTATTTCCTCTGTACCCTGTACGTTTAATATGAATTCGGAAATCTGCGACATAACTTAGTCAACAGCAACAGAAACTGCTTTAGCACTTTATGCCGTAATAAACGAAGGGTATTAAAACCCGCGATGCCTTTTAATTTAATTTGCCAGGAGTTTTGACATTATCTGAAGATGGCGTCAAGTTTTGTTCTTTATCAATGTTATAATACTTGAAAAGATTACCTTATAATTCATTTCCTTCTTGGACTTTTTTTAAGTTGTTTTTTGCCAGCGAAAGATTTTTTGATGTTTATCGTTCAAATGTTTTTTAAGTTAATGTCCTAAATGTCACGTGTTAAGTCATTAAAAGATCTTGACAATCTTAATGAGACTGACCTTTGACTGATTCTTGTATGCGCGATTACATTTTCGATAACTATGTTTGCCCGTAAAAAAATAATTAACAATGAAAGAATCTTTTTCATTAAAACTTTACTAAAATGTTAATCTTCTAACATGGTATTTGGTGAAATGGCACACATTGAAAGAGGTCTAGCAGTGGACTGTGATAGGATGATGAGGATAATGTTATAATAAAATTTGTAATAGAAAAATAAAACAGTAGCAGTACAAACGTGGTTCGGGATCACATAGCATGCAAATGTTTAATTATAAAATCTTGAAGACTACAAACACACAGTAAACAAGAAAGTCATAATACTCAAAGTACATCTTATATTTGTCACACAAAATATCACTGAATATGATAATTATGGGTCCACGCTTCATCCTGCACGGCAATCTTATCCTATATCACGTTTCTTTTTGAGAATTGAACCTGTATGACGCAACATAACACGTACCTATTACGAGCATTACACTTGTATACCAACAAAACAGACTAAACAAGAAAGTAACCATGAGACGCACGTTCACTTCCGAAAAAATCCACTCTTTCACTTATACAGTTGTAATAATCTCACGTTACATATGCGATTCTAAAAATAGAAAGTGGAATTTTAAACGGTTTCTATTTATAGCTCATTCTACGACCGGTTTTACTATAAAAATTATGCCATCATAGCTACGATGAAGATTTCAATTGGAATTTATAGATTGTTTCCGGTAATACTAAGCAGTTCCACTTTTTTTATTATGAAAATAAAGTATAATTAATTAAAGCAAATTTTGAGTGACAATTTTTAACCAACATTAGACAATATTTTCTTATGATACCTTATTATTAGATAATTGAAGAGACGAACAAGTCGTGCGCCTGGTGGTAAGCGACACGCCCCTGCATGACCGTTGCAATGGCACACAGAGTTTTAAATCGCAAACATGTGTGGTAGTCACCTGCGCCTGTCATCCTGGAACATATGTAAGTTGACAAGTCCCATGCGTCTGTAATTTCACAAGAACCCTTCAAAATCGGATTAAGTAAGCTAACATACTAACATTAAGATAACTTAACAGGACGAAGTTTTTCACAAGGAGCTGTACTACAACCATCACGTCTATCTCTCACCGGGTAGGCACAGTACATGTACCACTCCTGACAAACCTCCTTCTTCCCCTCCACTCCCATCTATCACTTCATATATAACCATGTCTAGATACTTTTAACCAACTGCTGAATAAACAACAACAATAATAAATTTTTACAGAGCTGAAACAAAATATCGAAAATATAATGAAATTCTGTTATTTACTAAATATAATTTTAAACCCAAGAATGCGTGTTTTACAACAATTTCACATAACGTACTTTCACTATGTGGTTTTATGCTACTTGGTACTCTGATCTAGGTCATATAAAAAGGCTACAACGTCCAGAAATACTTGAAATCATGCAAAGTTATGTTCAAACGCACGCAGGAGGCACATAAAGTTCCACCGACAGGAAGTAACTAAAGAATTTAAATAAAAATGTCATTACCTCCATTTCGTTGCAATTTCATTAAACTTTATTACTCTTGTTATCTATGAAATGCTACGTCTAAAAACATTAAAAAACATACTTTAAACTCAATACTTACGATGTATTTGCCGAAAACGTGCAAAATGTGCTAACGTTTCTCTTCCCCTAAAAGATGGGGTATAAAGAACAGTCATCTTGTTTCTTCTAAAGGTAATGTTTACCTCGTTTTCTTAAAATTTCACAACACAATTTTTTTTTTCGCCTTGTGGATTAGAAACATCGTAGAGACATCTCTTTAATCGCTTAAACCAATTGGTCTGTTTTATCCACTCAGAGACTATTATAGTGCTAAACTCTTTAGATTATAACGTCTTAAGGCATCCAGTTCCTCTTCCCCGATATTCTTTTACCCCACCTGACGCTATTGAAATAACCTGTATTGGATTCAGTCTTACTGACAGTTCGACTTGTAGAACAGTTTCTTTTCTTACTTTCTAACATTGACTTTATATGCTTTCTAACCTTAAAATAAACAAAAGGAAATTTTATGTTAATATTGTTGAAATTTTAAACATGACGACAATTCAAACTGTGCTAACGACAACATTGAATCAATTTCTCAACAACGACATCACACGCAAGACCATAAGATCTCCATAGATTGAACAGCAACTGGGAGCGTCTATTTCTGTAATAGTACATTCTGTAACTATTCACAATATATACAACACTAACCTTTCGATTACATATGGTAAATGTGATTGATCAGTACAAACAGAGGCACGTGCCTTTCGAAAACTACGTCAACTTCACTTAGTTTGTTGTTTGGTTATTAATCATTTTTGCTCAAACAGTCTGACAAAAGATGTGAAAGAAAGAAAAGGACGCCTTTTTTCAACAGGATAGATATGGCTAGTAAAGAGTCTTTTTCGTTTCAGATACTGAACCGTGTCAAGTTAAAATAAAAGGTCGTATCACATTCGATACAATATATAGAAAGTGTAATCGTTAAGTGTGCCCTGGCAAAAATTTCGTGAATATATGAGATATCAAAAACCTTTAACAGTCTATACAACCTCAAATGGGATTGGTTGATTCCGCATAAAAGTGAAAGTGTTGAGTCAATCGATTTGGAGAAAAATATAGTAAAATTGAGGAAACACACTGATTACTGTATGGTGTGAAAACACGACTCCTAAAAATTTTCACGATAGAAAAAAAAACTCAAGCTTCGAAATTTACAAGAAAACCGCTGTATTCAATAGGTACATATATCAATGATTTTTTTTATATCAACTGAACTAAATAGAACACGTGTAGTGTACGATATACATGCATGCTACATCCTCATCAATACTTTCCATCAGGTGAGATGGAGGTCAAATGCGCGCTTATTTTTTATAAAAAAAAAGAAAGAAAAACACGTTTTTCAAATGGCTTTAATTTGGTTTGTTAAATATAATATCTGAAATAAAATCAGTGTCCGTGTCCTCGACCCAAGCAAAATGAATCGTATTAATACGGGAAAAATTCGAATTTGAGCGACTGTTAAACTGATATCCTAAATATCTAATAATAAACGAAAAACATTTAAAATCGATCATAACTTTAATAAATAATGTGTCATAGTTTTATCTCCATGGCCATTAGTTACCACTGCGGAACAATATCGCATTTTAACGGTGACCAAACTACTCTGACCTTTAACCGAAACCACCCACACGCTGAACGATATATTAATAGAGAAGTTTCAATTGTCGTTAATAAAGTCTAATGGCATATTGCAAGCTTAATCTGATTCCAAAATAATAAAATCCGACTCTAGAATCTAAGAATCGTCAAAAATAACTCATATAATTGCATTTCAGGATACAAAACCTATCATGCTGCCAAAACAGCTTTTATCCTTTATTTTTATTCATTAAACTTAAACAGTATTGATTTTATCAATCGAAAGTTGTACATCATAGATAATGTACGATAATAATTTTCTTAGAAAATGGAACATTAAAAAATGTGGGGCACGGGAACGTACCCTGACAAACACTTATAACAAAAAATCACAAAATATTAACTATACCACTCTAGTAGAATGAGAAAGGTAGAGAAAGTATCATTATTGTACAAATCAAACGATAAAAGGGCATAAAGGGTGCATTTATGCGACATTCGGCCTTCGCTATGCATGTTGAGATTTAAAAGCCTGCACTTAAGAAAAAAATGCGTCAACTTGAAATTAATTGCTTGCACTTTAGTTATCGCAACCCTAAGATAAGTTTGTATTATTTCATAGGTTACTAAAAATAAATCACGTATGAATTGAAAAATTAAAATTTTTTTAAAAAGTACCACGTGATTATTAAGGTAATATTTTTTTTTACACTTGAAGATCATCGTGAATTATATTACCTTTAGTTTTAAAGTACAGATTTTCAATGTGTCACTGACTCGATGTTAATAAATGTTCGTTCTAATTACAAAAACCGTTGACATTTTAGTGTACAGTTTCAATTACAACAATGTTGAAGCATTTTTTGTAGGAAACTCGCAGTAGGTGGGTGGAAACAGGGTCATGTGGGGCTATAGCTGGGTTATTATGCAAATCTCCGTGACCTACCGTCTCGGCATGTATTATGGATACGTTAATATCCGCGTGATTCTGCCTCTTTTGTTTGGTTTTGTTCAGTACTGTCGCTGTATGAGTTGATGTCACCTTATTATCTTATACAATCAACCATAAATCAAGCTACATACTTATTTTATATTTGCTACTTTATTTACGTTATACGTTTTAGGAAAATTCACTGTATAATTATACAATTATAGTTATACTTAAATATAAGTAATCCAATGCTATTTACAAATTTCTACCTTTAGCAAACAATATAAGGTGCTTACAAAAAAAGCAAAAATATTATAAAAACAAAATTACACAAAATCTAATGAGTAATTAAACAAATAATGCAATAACAAAAGAATAGCCAAATATACAAAAGTCAGTGTGTCATGGCCAGACACGTGATGTCAAAGTGACGTTTGGTCATTTCCCATCTGACTGAATTTTGTACAGAACAAATGAAATTCTGGGTGATTTTGTGACGTATTATTAAAAGTCTCAATGCACGCACCAGGTACGCGAAACTTTATATGTGACAACAATTCTGGACAATCAATATTACCGTTAGCGATCCTCATCAGAAAACTGACGTCATTAATGTCTCGACGTACACGCAGCGGCAAAACGTGGTATATAAAACCCCTTTACTCGTAAATTATTTATAGAACAATTCCAATTTTCGTGAAAGAAATTTTAACAGTTGGTATATCGTTAGTATTAGGCTCACCTCGGTGCATTTTTTTATTTAACGATGTTTAAATCTCTATCGACATGTCAATACTTACTTAACCCTGGTTTACGGGATTGTTACAAATTGGAAATTATACTATTCTTTCGAGTCAAAAATAAATCAATATAAAAAAATAGTATCATTTCCAACTTATTTAACCTTTACGTATATCTGCTTTAAAAGAGTCCGACTAGTTTCCTTTTATACTCCAATTTTATAAAATCGCGTTCAAATTCCGTGAATTCAATAATAGTTAGGCAATAGTTCGATCCCTTGCTGACTCTAGTTGCCCTTTGATTACTAAAAGTAAGTTAGAAAAGATTGACGCAGAGTTCTACTAGTGTAAGCTATACATTTTATGTAAGAATGTTATTTGAGGTTTCAAGTACCTATACATAGTTATAACATATTATTAATCACGCCTTAAGTACGTGTTTTGCTTTGGAAATGAATGTTCACATAATTTTTACTTTTCAATACTTGAGTGATGACGTACTTTGTACCGTTCCACAGGTTGCCTTACTCATTTTTCATATATAGCAATTGAATGTAAAAAAATGCGAATTGGGTATCATTAGGGAAAGCTCTTCAATATCACGATGGATATCTGTACTCGAAATGCAGGATGTTAAAATCAGACGCACTCATTTTGACATCCGGTATCTGAGTTGTAACGTACTTTAGGCGTTTTGAAGGAATTTTTCATTTCATTTTCAGTTTTTTTGTTTGTCAACAGATAGCAGCTGTTGACGTCTGAAGTAGCAGCCAGCAGTTGGCCACTTTCGCTTTCGCCCCGCTCCCCGTACCCCCTCCAAGATTGCTGCCACCATGGGTCGGAAGAAAATACAAATATCCAGGATCACAGACGAACGGAATCGACAGGTGATTTGCTGGAAATTTTGATTTTTTTAATAGCAAAAGCTAAGCTAAGCTTTTAAAAAAAAGGGTCGGCAGACATAAGCACATAAGTCAAAACAATTTCAAATTTTTTTAATATATATTTAGTTGCCCTAGATTGGCATTACAGATGAAAGTGTTGCAACCCTAACTAGCTGTGAACAGGTTCAAGGCAATGGAACGGGAAACTTCCGGTCCACAAAATTTATCAAAAGAAATAAAGTTAAAAGAAAGGGCTGTAACAATAAAAAGGTAAATGTAAAAAAAAGGTACAACAATATAAAACACTTCCTACACTTTACGATGAAGGCACTTACCCCTAAATGGGCCGAGTAACTGAATTACAGATATACGTACATGAAGGCTGTAGACTTATAAATTATTACACATGATTTAGCTTATTTAACGATTATAAACGTAGTAAAGAACCAAAATTAGCGATTATTCGCGTCGGAATTTGAAACAGCTCCGACTGTTGTGGCGGTCGAGCAGGGAGTGACCGTGATACGAAAAGAAAATGAGAAAGTGAAGGAAGATGGAACAATTCAAATTTAAAATTTA
>NW_020653851.1:17747062-17833289 GCF_003589595.1 Hyposmocoma kahamanoa | reverse complement strand
AAAATGAGAAAGTGAAGGAAGATGGAACAATTCAAATTTAAAATTTAAATACAAGTAAAATAAAAAATGATAGAATACAAGCGGAGAGAGGCGATACAAAAAGGTGAGACGACGGTGTAAGGAGGTCACACCGTCACACAGATGCAGGTTCAAGTCCTGTAAGATCGAAGGAATTGTTGTTCCTTGTGTCCGATCTTTGTATTAATTATAACAAACAAACTAGAGGAGTAATTTCACAAAAAATAAACGAATATCATGGTACGAAAACATCATGGTACTCATTAAAATCAATATTACATTTCAAAAAACGACATCTCTTATAAAGCACTGGTAAAGGTACCTGATAGACTGAGCAAAAAGTTTCATAGATTTCTCACCGGTGGCGTCACGGCAAAAAGCTGTTAAAACCAGTTAGGAACTTAAAAAGTTTTAACGTATTGATACAAAGATTGGACAAATACAAAGTAAAATCTTTCTGTACGGCTGGTTACGATTCAGCATCTGTTTTTTTTTTTTTTTTTTTTTTTTTTTTTTTATGACATTAAGTAACGGGACGAACAAGTCGTGTGCCTGATGGTAAGCTACACGCCTGCCCATAACAGTTGCAGTGCCACCAAGAACTTTAAATTACAAAGATCTTGGGGGCACTGCCACTGCGCCCGTCACCCTGAGACATAAGTTGACAAGTCTCATGTGCCTGTAATTTCACCAGCACCCTTACCCTTCACAACCGGAACACAGTAATGTGACCATTACTGCTTGGCGGCAGAAATAGGTAAGGTGGCAGTACTTCCCTGGACGAGCTCTTTCACAAGGAGCTCTACTGCTACTAGACCAAATTTTTGAATAAAAAATTTTTTTCAAGAAGTATGTAAGCGTGTTGAAATATTAAGAAGTCAAAAACTTTTCACGGGCACTTGATTTCGTCTTGTCAATTTAAAGCTTAATAAAAAATGTACAATTAAGCGAAATTATTTCTTAAGAACTTAAATTATACATAGAATTACTAACTCATATTCAGTAGTCATAAAAAAATGAATACTAACGATGTTTAACGAGTGAAATGACCTTAGCAATCAGGCCGAGCCAACAGATGTGGTATCAGCTCTCCCACTGCAAAACGTTATCTGAGGGCGACGACCGCACTTAATTTATTAATTACCCGTCCAGCATAATCGGACCCTTTGAATTAAACCATACAACCCTTTTCACTACTTATATAAAGGTTGTCCAAAATTTACACAAGAAGTAATTTTGATAGATAACACAGGTTTATAATTACAAATTGTAATTTTTTTTATTGATATATTAAGTATATGATATAGGATTATGTTTGGTAAAGCATGCACAAGCAAGCACAAGCAAGCTCAATAAACAAAAAATAAATATACGCGTTTTACGTCCACTTGCATTAAAGTATGTATTAAACCAATGCTTGCAATTCAAAAAAGCAATTTAACCATTAGTTTAAGATAGACGTACTTAAGTTTAGTGCAACTGGACATTAGCTAGATTCGAAAAAATAGTTTCATTTTCAAGAATAATAAACTTTTAAGTTTAGGATTTTCTTTCTCAAACGAGTCTATTTCATTTTGCAGACAGTAACTGGAAAGAAATCTATATTTTTAGAACACTGAAACTTTATGAAGAACTCGTGTGAATCACGTTTGGTTTCTCATATCAACTGCCTCCGTGGCCGAATGGTTACCATGCTGGTCTGCTGGAATGCGGGATGCAGAGGTTCAATTCCCGCGCCGGGAGAAATATTTGTATGTTCTACATTTATTTCTCTCGTGAGTTTGGGTGTAATTTGTGTGTCCATGTGTGTGTCCATGGCACCCGCGATACAGGGTTTCCCTAGTGCGGGGCTATGAGTGTATTGCGTTATTATTATTATTGTGTTGGTTAGGCTTATACAATAAATAGCCGAACTTGTTTCATTTGAAATATCATCCATCATTATCACAGGTACATTTGAATGTCAATTTTTTGTGTAAGTTCATACATACATACGCTACATTACTGTCTTTTAAAAATACAAAGAAGAGACATACTTTTAAGTTTTTCCTTTTAAATTCAATATAAATAATCAAATCCGCCTATTCTTATTAAAGTGTATATGATTAGAAATTGATTTTTTTTTTTTTTTTTTTTTAATATATAATAGACACACGCTTGGCCACAATCTCACCTGATATTAAGCGACGATGTGACCGACGATGGGACGCGTTTGCCTAAAAAATGCCTATTCACTCTAGCCTTGAATAGCCCCAAATTGTACTTTTCGGGAAATACATACTAGTAGGCCAACTGTCAAAATAAGAATAAAGACGGCAATAACCATTGACTTACAATTAACGTCGGGTCCGCGTTAAAAAGTGTCCGAACTTATAGGGCATTAAAATCGTATACAGAGCGTCATTCACGCTTTAGTCTTCGTTTGTTCGACTGACAGCGAAGCAAGCAAAATTAGACAGTACTGCGATGACATTACAATTTAAATTCAACGTTTTAGCTTTTTCATATTCCTTTACATGTCACTACGTTTAAATAGATTGACTTGGGACATTTTTTCGTGGTTTTTGTATTAGACCCGTCGTCCATTTATTTGTAAGTCAATGGCAAAAACGCAATTAATAATCATTAGAACGTCGTAAGTAACATCAGAAATCAGAAAAATGGGTGAAATCAGGTTGTGGATGATGATGATGAAGTAACATTTACAATTCACAGATTTTTGGCAAAACTTTACTTTCTTTCATAATCTATCGATAAAACTGTCGACAACAATCACATTACTTTTAAAATTTTATGAAAACTGGCAACCCTACAAGTGTCATTTACTCCGTTTTCATAAAAAAACAGACTATAGAAGCAATGTGGAAAAGTCAATTTCTCCAATTGATCGAGATCACCGAGATAGTCGAATAATATTTAGAACTACATACATATTTAATACATAGAACAACACAAATTCCAATGACAAAGTTAATAACATAGTAAAAACAATATGAATTGAAAACACATACAGCTTTTGGTTATAAGGAAAATGTACCCATAACCGCATTTGAGGATAGAATGTCAGTAATAATGATATGGAACATTGAGTATTATAGAGCATTTTGTACCACACGTAATAATTAACTCCGTTGTAAATGCATTTCAACCTTCAATATAGAAAATTGTAAAAATATAATCAGTATTTCTATCACTATTACGCCCATTTATATATTGGAAAAAAAATTAGTTTGTAGTTTTTTTTTCACGACTATTTATTTATTTAATAAATTGACAACTAAACAGATAACAATCAAACTACATTGATAAGAGTTAAATATAATATAAGTTCTGTACTAGATTGTGACATCGTTATAAAATAACAAGAAAGATCTACTGTTCACAATTTGCTAATAATTTACTTACTTAATTAATATACCCATTTATTTACTAAAAACAAAAACGAAATGTGTTTGAGAGAATACCTTTGTAAATGTTAGGCGAGTTACTACTCCTTTAAATATTCTGGATCTTGACTGAAAAACATCCTAACCGGAGTTTTTCGTTGATATCTCGTTGTAAAGCCAACACATTCTTATCAGGGTATTGTAAAAGCAAGTGTTATTCTTATATATTTGCAAATTAAATTCTTGTTAAAATTTAACATTCACTTTATTCAAATCATCATCATGATCAACCTACTTAAGAGCCAGAGTCGGTGTAACCTCCTCCACTCCTCTCGATTCGTAGTCTGGTCCTTGACCTCCTGATAGGTGCTCACGTTGATCTTCTTGTTTATTTGTTCACTATACGCCAATCTTGGTCTTCCTCTCTTTCTTTTCCCTTCTACCCTCTCTCGTCTGTTCTCTATTGCATTCAAAAGATTTCTTACTTCCCTATTTAACCCTATTCAAATAAGTACAGCAAAATTTTAGCACATTTATGGACATTACAGCAATGCGACATGCAGACTACACGTTTAATTCCACAGACATTACTGTCTTGACTTTACAATTTTGCATCTTATTATCTTTATGACGTCATGTCCTCAGTTATGAATAATAATAATATTAAGAAGACGAAATGGCTCTCATCATAACACACCCTCAACATAGAAATACACATACAT
This sequence comes from Hyposmocoma kahamanoa, assembly GCF_003589595.1. Taxonomy (NCBI): domain Eukaryota; kingdom Metazoa; phylum Arthropoda; class Insecta; order Lepidoptera; family Cosmopterigidae; genus Hyposmocoma; species Hyposmocoma kahamanoa. The sequence continues at coordinate 17,829,163 of NW_020653851.1, read as the reverse complement.
TATACTAGGCAATTCCCTGTACTATGCGTAATAAAGCAACATACTTTAATGCGGGGTAATACCCGGAACACCTACAAGAAAAGTTCATTTTCCATATTGGTCCTACCTGGAATCGAATCCGAAAACTGAACCAACACATACATTCATACACAGTGCAAATCGTTGAGCCATCGAGGTCATCGAATCAATACAATAAGCTATTAAATAATTGACAGTTTACTTCTTCACTCTGTAACTAGTTTGGCCTCATTTACTATCTTCCTACATTAGTCACGATTTCCAATTATGTTGCCTTATTGAATAGAATTGCCAATAATATTAATTTTCCCTTTATTATATTTCAGGTGACGTTCAACAAACGCAAGTTCGGTGTGATGAAGAAGGCGTACGAGCTGAGCGTGTTGTGTGACTGCGAGATTGCACTCATCATCTTTAGCTCCAACAACAAACTGTACCAATATGCCAGCACCGATATGGACAAGGTGTGTCTTAAACTTAATTTTGTGCTAATTCTTGTTAAAACCACAAAACAAAATTTATATATAAATAAATTGAGACAACATCACATACGTTGATCTGAACCCAAAGTAAGTAACTAAAGCACTTATGTTATGGAAATCGGAAACAACGACCGTATCACAAATACCCAGACCTATTTTCTACATTGACCCACCTGGGGATCGAACCTGGCACCTCAGCGATGACGACATTATGAAAACCGGTGTGCAAGCCACTCGACCATGGAGGTCGTCACTATGGCACTATTCACTTGACAAAAAAGCGTTTTTGAAAGGTTTCTGCTCGCTGACGTTTGTAGAGCGTTCTCACTTGACCTGTTGTACAAGGTCACGAGTGTGATTCCCAGCGCTTGACCTGACTTTTGCGCTAGTAAATTAGAATGTTAAATTATCACTTGCTTTACGGTAAAGGAATACGTGAGAAAAAGACGTTGAGTAGGTTCACAAAACTCTTTGAGGTTATGTAGTCCGCAGAGCACGAACCCTTAATGTAGTCTCTGTAGGTGACTCGCGACGTAAACACATACTTACAATATGGGACACCACAGCATTGGAGTAAATTTAGGGCATTCACAAAAATCTCAAACACATAAACACTGTCGATTGATAGACCGAAGTTGAAATTTTGTTTGTTGGACCAGACTGGTCTTGTGCACAGAAGCTAAGCAAAGGAATACAAGCCCATGAAAAACAAGTCACAATACCAGGTTAAAAGCCACTAAATAATTGTTTTACACGTAAATTCGTGACGACTTGTATATAAATTTAAATAATTGTTCAAAAACAGTAATATTTTTGTTCAACGGTATGTTTTGTCTAATAAATTTAATTACTTCTTGCACATTCCATGATCCAAATGAATTGAAATTCTTTCTCCGAACCGTTTTACTGTCGCATTAAAAAGTTAGAAACATTATGTAGACAGTAAGTTAATTGTCATTTTACATATTTGTGAATGAAAAGTTTGCGCTTTACAAGCATAAGTGTTGTCATTACAAATTACTCAATTGCCATAACAATATCTTTGCAAAGTGATGAGCGAAATGACCTGTCCGCCATTTATTTGTCCTTGTGTAAAAAGGTCAATGTATACTTATTTGCTTGACGATTTCATTTGCGGTAGAAATGTATCGTACAATTATTTATTTGTTTATATAAACATTATAATGTACTTAAACAGTGTTTATGTTCTTGCAAATCGTTGCTACACATACTTAGGCGATTTTGATTGTATTTATGCGGTCGTTCATAGTAAACACATTTGACTTGTCATTTGTTGATTGACTTCTAATTAATATTGATATTTCGTCCATGATCCTGAAACATATGATGACGAATGTTTTTACGATGTGTGTGTTAATACGTGTTAGACGAATATCTTTGTTAAACTATCTCTTTTTTGTTCAAAGTACAATGTTATACTGCAATATCAAAGCAATTCGTACCCTTGGTATAATAAACAAAGCCACGTGTGAACATATATGTCAAAAGTCATAAAAATAACTACATGAAACAAATTATGTACAAAAGATTAAATACAAAATCTTACAATACTAATTCTACATTAATTTAATTTTTCAGGTTCTTCTTAAATACACGGAGTACAACGAACCCCACGAGTCGCTGACGAATCGCAACATCATCGAGGTACATTAAGTACGGCGTCATCTGTGTGCCCGTGATCGCAATGCAGTGTCCATGCAAACTTGACTGATCCCATTAACCGCGTGCTTTTTACTCACAAAAAACCTAATGCAAATTATCTTACTAAAATCTTATTCCTATTAATCCCAGTCCAAATAACCCGGACATACTGGAATTTGATGAAAGCCAAGAAACAAAAAACAATCCTATAGCTTAAGACGCCCCAGCAAGTAAAGATGTTGTAGATGACCACACTGAATGTAGTGAGAATAAACACAAGCAGCAACCAGCATGCCTACTTCCTGTTAGAAAAAAAACTCCAACTACAAAACACCAGACACCCCGTTTTTATACTAACAGTTTATGATTAGACACCCCAAATATTTATGTTATTTTTTCCTTGTACAGCATGGGTTTTATAAATATTTTTGTGTTTATTTGAATTAACCGCGCCTACCTGATGTTGATACAGGGGTAAAGTCAGTTGCATCATTGCATTCGTCACAACACACATATGTACGCTAAAAAGTTTCACGTACAATACTATCTAGATGCTAGTAGAACTTATTTTGATAGCACTTTTTATTTGAACCCTCCACTACATACTTAGTGAAAACAGTACGAATGTCAAGCAACCACTTAAATGCAACATCGTTATCGTAGCTATTGAAGCACTAATAGTGTGTACAGAGGGTGTTTTATTGTTTAACTTGATTGAAAATTAATGCATGTCGAGTAATTTGCCGTCGCAAAATTTACCGATTTGGCTTGTCAAGCCACCTGAGCTCGTTTCGCTGACACTTACAGGCCCTAACGAAGAAAGAGCATAAGAACGGAGTGATGTCACCGGACAGCCCTGAAGCCGAACCGGAATACAGCCTGACACCACGAACCGAGGCCAAGTACTCAAAGATCGATGAGGAATTCCAAATGATGATGCAAAGGAACCAGTTGAACGGAAGCAGAGTCGGTGTTGGTGTGGCTGGAAGTAACTACAATCTGCCTGTGAGCGTGCCGGTGGGGAGTTACGATCAGTCGTTGTTGCAAGCTAGTCCACAAATGCATACCTCTATCAGTCCACGGCCTTCGTCTTCGGAAACCGATTCAGGTAAACCTAGACTTTTCAATGGATTTTTTAAACCTCATTCTAACCGTATAACTTTCAATCCCATTGTCGACTATTCGAAATTTTTTTTCTTTCGTTATACCAAGCGATGATGTGAGACGCCAGTTGCATTGCTACTCAGAGCTTGAAATGGCAAAGACCTGAGAGGCTCTGCCACTGTGCCCGTCACCCTGAAACATAAGTTGACAAGTCCCATGTGTCCCATTTCACCAAACAGATTATTTCTTGGAATCATTAAGCTTTTGAAATCTTTTGCAAAACCCACTTTCAGTTAGAAAAGGTTCTAATGAACTTGCACACATTTAAGTCCAACGACGAATTATAGCTTTTTCTTATCTTTACAGTATACCCAAGTGGCGGAATGCTAGAGATGTCGAACGGCTATCCAGGCCCGGGATCTCCTCTAGGGGCGGGCTGTACACCGTCTCCGTCACCAGGACCCGCTCCGTCTCCTCACCGACACCCGCATAAGTCTCATCACGCACCGCCGCCACACCACTCGCCTCGACATAATAACTTACGCGTCGTTATACCAAGTTCCATGCCACCACCGCAAGACGATTTATCGTATACCGGAGAAGTAAGTTGACAAAATATGTGGATAAAACGAAATTATGTAATATCATTAAGAATTAGTAAGAAGTCTGAAAATAATGCAATCGAATCGGAGTAATCACCTTTACCTGTAATTGGGATTACTAAAAATATCGTATTACCTTTCAGCCTCCACTAAGCTACTCAGGACTTGGCAACTTCGGACCGCAAGACTTCAGCATGAGCTCGGACATAGGAATCGGACTATCGTGGGGCGCGCATCAACTGCAAACTCTACAGCACAACAGGTACATGTCTGTGCCCAATTTTTATTAAATAATCCTTTTATTAGCTTTTAAGCGATCATTAAACAAACGCTCATGAGATATTCAAGACCATAATCGTGGTCGTCATTAATCCTTAGATCTTTTTGGTTCTATATATACTTCGTTTGTTTTAGCATTAGACAGAAGGAAATTTGGGTCCTTTTTTATATCTGGCGCCATTTCATTCGATCATTTCGTAAGCAAATAAATTTAACAAAAACCGTAAAAAAATCTCAAACATATTTACTACCTCTATGTACAATTGTTAACTTTTTTAATAGTAGCATTCGCTATATAGATTAAATGTAAATTTTCTATCTTTACATTAATAATCTATTTCAAAGACTGGCACAATAAAAAAATTTAAGAAACAGAGGTTCGAAACGAAAGGTTTTTATAAACTAATAAGTTTTTATAATATAAAATAATGTAAAAAATTTGAGTGCCAATTTTGGTAGAATATGAAAACTGTTACATTTTATACAAATAATTATCAATCAATCAATAACACTATCGTGTCATTTTGTAAAAGTCATTTGTCATCAATTTTCACGATCTTTTCCAATACTCTAATTTGTCTGAAAAAGAAAAGGTTTACGATCACAGCTTCTTTGTTCATGGTTTTTCTAATTCTAAAAAAACGAGGTATAGGTTTTGTAAATCCGAGTCATTCTTTTTAGATAAATTACATCAACATTATATATTTGTGAGATGTAGGTAAAAATTTACAAAACATTTAAAAAAAAATATTCCCCTGCGACAGCAAATCACTGCCGTGACCAGGATTCGAACCTCGATTACTACGGCCACAACGTAGGGTCCTAACCACTAGACAATCACGGCTATCGGAACTGATGACTGTAGTGGCGAATTTTACAATCCCTTTTAACCAAATTACACAACCGCTTTTGAGCAATTGAGATTTGCATGCTTTTATTCTTAATCATTGTTATATAGACTTAGATTCAGAGATAAATAATTTTATATATATCATTTTACTTCGGCATCAATTACATACGATGAAGAATAGAATGAGGAAAATACAAACATTGTACTCTCTCGTCATCGTCTCCATCCATACAATTATGTTTCATTTCATTGCAGGCTTATCCATCTGTACTACATTATTCTTTAGTTTATTCACAATTACATTGAAATCCTTGACATCGAGTAAATAGCTCACTCCGCTATTTACAAGGTCACAGGGAAGCCTCAAGGTAGCATAAGCATGACCAACAATTTTATAACGGCAGCTTTCCGCACGACCAATTTCGGTTTGTTCGAGAAAAAAAAACAGAAAAAAAGATGTTACAATTCCTGCATTTCCGGAAAACATTTTAACATTAAATCGTTGTTTATTGTAAATATTAAAAAAACAAAGCTAAGTCTGTTCAGTTGTTAAAGACGATTTATCTTACTTCAAATATACATCTATCGGAAATCAAAAGATATCAGATGTGACGCGTAAAGCAATAATGAAAAAGTAAAAAGATAATCTAAAGCTAAAATAACGTGGGGTCCTAACCACTAGGCAATCGCGGCTATAGGAGCTGATCTCGTTGAATTCGGTGGTCACTAACCAAAACTGCAGTTAACCACTTTGGTTATTCGAAGTAGTTACTCTTGATTGCTTTTACAAGCACAACACTCGTAATGGGCAGGTTCATTGAGGTTCATTAAGGTTTTCACAGATGGCGTTTTATATGAAACAAACGCGCTTTATAAGTGCCAAGATTTTGAAATCATATTACAGAAAGCTAAAAATATTTAAGAATTAATTTAATCTTTCTATTAGCTTAATATCTAAAACATTATCATGTGATTCAAAAGTTTAATGATCTAGATCAGAAAGACTGACTCCTTTTCATATTTGACAATATGCATACCCGGCATCAAAATTGTTTCGCATAAGTTAATATCAATGCACAAAATTAAAAAATAAATCTCCACCGCGACAGTGAATCACTGCCGTGACCAGGATTCGAACCTGGGTTACTACGGCCACAACGTAGGGTCCTAACCACTAGACGATCACGGCTATCGGAGCTGATACCTTTGGCGACGAATTCCGCTACTGCATTAAGTACAGTTGCGCTCTACCCAAATATCGAGTGCCTACCCTGCCTCCCCACGTTTGGTGTAAAATTGGGTATCTAAGGGGGGACACAGTGATTAAGTACAAGGTCTGATCCAGTATCGAATACTTTCACTCTTGATTACAGTTACGCTCGAGCAGCGACGCAGATAATTATCGCCTACAATTTCATTTTATCGGTTGTTGCGTTTTAACTAGTGCGAATTTTTTGTTGCTGTTGTTGTTGTTGATGTAATCGTCTCATTTCTCACCAGCTTTTTAGCTTTAGGAATGTTTTTTTAATGTATGACGTATCAAATCCCTAATTTAGCTACATTATCTTCCCTAACGTTACTTAGTTTCTTTACCAACTACATAGTACGTACATAATATATAAAACTTCTTAGTTCTTGTAAAGTAACACTGTGTCAATGAGTTTTATTCTTTGTCCCAACAGTAGCAGCTTGCCAGTGCTAGGAGGGGGCGGGACACCACCGCCGGCTGCGTCTCCCAGCAATGTGAAGATCAAAGCCGAACCCGTCTCTCCTCCACGTGCCCCTGATCATATGCATCGCGGCCCACAGCAGCAGTCCGCGCCGCAGCCCGCACACCTATCTGGAGTCATTGATGGTAAGTGGAAACAGTGGAATTATATTTATTTTGTTCATTCATTACATTACCTAAAAATACTAACTTGATCCACTTGACTCCATCAAACGACCTGTTAGTGTTGTCGATGATACCAAACTCACAAATAGTTTGGAGTCCCTTAGTACAAGGAGGGACGTTAGATTACCTTTCGAATTAGTGCCACCGTAATGTTTCCACATTCACACTTCCCGACAAAGGACATCCTTGTTGCCTGGCATTCTAAGATCATCACGTTCATTGGTTCCACGAATCTTCTGAAGTAATTCCTTTGCATTATGACATGACGTACTTCAAAAAGCTAGTCAATAAGGCTCTCAAAGGCTGGCAACACATAGGCAGTTCTCTGATGTTGGAGATGTCCATGGGCGCCGATGCCCATCTTCCATCAACTGACTCGTCAGCTTGTTTGCATTAGGAGGCAGGAGGTTTTTTTTGTGTAAATGAGGATTTTAAAAAAACGTTTATGATGGGAAAAAGAAAGAAAAATTGTCGGTAGTTTTAGTATCAGTGATGACGGTGTGCAGGCGGCGATAAGGCTTCAGAACACTCAAATGTTGTGAATGTATTGCACCTTAGACATCTATGCACTAGATATTGAAATCTGAAAGTAGTTTAGCTTGTGTATCGTTGTAAATAGGTAGGAGAAACCCGATTAGATAGTTCATTTTTATACCACGCGACTTCTACATCAAGTCGGTGATAGAACGTAGTAATTCTAGGTTCTTCAAATGTATACGATACAATGTTGCAATTAACGGCTTAAGCGTTCTTAAGTATCCAAAATTCATGTTTATTTATTAGAGAAGCATATTAGTTACATTAAAATCGTCAAATTCATTAAAAGATAATGCTTACAGTAGATTCCCCCGGGAAAAACAAAAATAAAATCTCTATAGCTTGCTATTTGTAAAAACATATTTGTTCACATTTGTCATTTACAACGATTATATAAAAATAATATTGCAACACCAACCTGAATAAGCTAAACAGGTTCCTTGTCATCCAAGAACGAAGGAGCCATGTAATATTTTATGTACGGACAACGGCACATCAGACTACACATTTTTGTTCGAAAATCGAGGCGTGAAGAGGCATATTGTAGGCAGGCAGGGTGGAGGTGGCTAGTGCAGTGAGGGTTCCATCGCTGCACTAGGTTCCTTGGCGTTTGGATACCACTTTCCACTTAACATCAGGTGGAGTGGAGTCATTTGCCTGTCATGTATAAAAAAAAAAAAAAAAATCGCCTCCATTGCAACGGAACAAGATACGTCAATGTGTAGTTTGATGTGTAGTTTGATGTGCTGGTGTGTGTACATATATTTATAACTAGTTTCAAATTTTATACTTTGTAAATGACAAATTTTAAATATAAACACTTTAAATGAATTTGTGGAGTCATATGTCACGAATAACCAGTTTATTTTTATTCCCTGAGTTTATATTATGGTTTTTTGTTTCATAAAAATATTGCTATTCTTAATATTTCATTCTCATGCTAACGACAGTATAAGTCAGTTCCTTCAACATAAGCTTATTTCTGACAAACATCAGAAACACGTGGACCTATTTTAACAACTCACCGCCGCTGTTGCGGTGATGGTTGAAATAGGTGAAATTAAAGTGTCAACGATAGTGTTCCTGACTACTGAAAAGAAGTAGTTTTTTGGAAATCTTTAATATTGAAATCTGTCAACCAATGTAGCTTTTGTTCTGTATTATACTGTGTCACTCATATGTCTTAGTTTTTCCTTAAAACTTTAAATTCTCTATTTATTTGGTATTTTCAAGTCTTATTAAGAGCTTCTACTCAAAAAAACGCACGCTCTAACAGGTTATGAGATCAGCACCTGAATTTAAAATGGAAAATATAACTTCCAAAATACAAATTGGTTAGTTAGAAGGAGAAGTCCACTGGTCGACATGGAGATATAAAGTAAGCAAATTATTGCGGAGCATTCCAAATGCTATGGATGTAGTTGAAGGAAAACTAAAAAACCCGATTTTGTGCCAGATTATGGAGCAGGTGACGCCAATGTCAACACATACAGATTGGAACTTGCCATTTTCGTTAATGCTGATAGCACCGCTATACTCCTTCTCACCACAAACTTGAGTGAAGAAACATTACGTAAAGTGATGAGATATACGTCTGCCCGTGAAGTATGGTTAGAATAACACCGGCTTTTTGATGATACTTGTGATGACAGATCATACAACTTATGCATGACCTTTTTCGGATTTAAACGAGATCCAGCAAATGACATTGCAACCCACTAATCTAAATTGAAAAATATATGAACCGAGCTGAATCAAGAGATGTTTCAAGACAAAAAAAGAGTTACCCGAACTACTATTGGTCTGTAAGATTCTTGACACCCTTGGCGAAGATTATTTTTCATTTAGAAGTAGTTGACTATTTACACAAAAAGCTGACTGAACCGTGGAAAATCTAACCAGCCACTACATCGTACATTCATAGTACGAGAGAGCTCTTTTGAGTAAGAACATTCTTAATCAGGAAGCTCTGACTGCTAATACGAGCTCACTGAAGCACAACAAGAGCTAGGATAAGGACAAGAGGCTTAAATGCAACTATTGCTCTGAAAAAGGACGGTCGGAGAGTGCGAAACTGTCAAAAGTGGATCAAAGATGGAAGGCCACCGAAACCGAACAGTTTGCCAGCAAGTTCCTTATCCAAACAAGTTCAGAACATTACACTAATGGCTGTTAATGTTATAAAAGACTGCAATCCATACAGCAGAAGCCTTGATTGGCACGTCGACAATGGAGCTGCGACTCACATTACTGTTAGAAGGGATTTCCTCCAAGACTTTGACGAATTTGACAGCAGTCATACAGTCTTGATTGCAGATGGAACATCCATTCCTGCAAAAGGGAAAGGTTCTATCGTGGTAGAATCAAATGTCAATGGAAACATAGAGAAAATAACACTAAGTGATGTGTGGTTCGTACCGTCGCTCACAAAGAACTTGTTATCTGTATTAGCTGCACAAGATAAGATGCAAAATAGCATATTTACGTCAACAACTCGAGATTGCAAATTAGGTATAGGAGGCATCACGAAGGTTGTTGGTAAAACAGTTCTATATGGTGGACTATAGTAATTGGATATGAAGACAGTAATTCTAATAAAAAAGATTATTGAAGTTAATGTAGCTACAAGTTCGAATATGTTTGTACCATGGAAGTTTTGCTCATCAAGACAAAAGACATATCCGAGAGTTAGTCAAGCGTTAGTTGGGAATACAGTTATACAACGACAATGTAAAATGCGAAGGCTGCATTTACGGAATAAGTCATAGAGACAAATTTGGAAAAAGGGAAAGAGCAACTCAACCAGGAGAATTAATACATACAGATTTATGCGGGCCCTTTGTGCATAGCTTTTCAAAATTTAGATATTATGTACTGTTTAAAGACGACTACTCAAGTTAACGCATGGTATAGTTTATTCAAAACAAGCATGAGGTAAAAGATAAGTTAATACAAATGCTGAATGAGACAAAGGCTGTTGGACACACAGTCCAAGCAATACTAAGCGACAATGGAGGGGAATTTGACAACAGATGCTAAAGAGGAATTCGAAGTTCATGAACCGGAACTTAATTCAGAATCTTCGCATGGAAACAATGACGTAGAATCAAGGTATAACTTGAGAGACAGGACTACCATATCACCTCCGAAAAGATATGATGACTTTGTCTACCTTCTGCACGTAGAAAAGTCTCCTGAAACACTTAAACAAGCTATGGAACGAGAGGACGGTACAGATTGGCTGCAGGCTAAGCAAAGCGAGATGGATTCGTTAAAGGAGAACGATGTCTGGACGCTATGTAAATTACCGCCAAATAGGACGGCGCTGCCCTGTAAATGGGTATTTAGGATCAAGCGGAATCCTGATGGATCCATTGATAAGTACAAAGCGCGCCTTTTAGTCAAAGGATTCAAACAGAGAAAAGGATTATTACGATCAAACCTTTAGTCCTGTAGCAATGAACAGAAAGTGTACCATTAGAGCTTTGCTTAGTGTGAGTGCCAGGGAGAATTTGTACTTAACACAATTTGATGTGTCAACAGCTTTCCTTAATGGAAAATTAGATGAGGAAGTATACATGAAACAACCAAAAGATTTCAATGATGGCTCGTCGAAAGTATGGAAATTAAAGAAATGTGTCTGTGGTCTAAAGCAAGCTCCACGTTGCTGGAATTCGTGCTTTGAAGAAATTTTACTTGATATGAACTTTCAACAAAGTGGTTCTGACAGCTGTCTTTTCATTAAGAAGGTAATGAACTAGAAACTGCTCATAACATTATATGTAGATGATAGGCTAGTAGCTGCAACAGATAAAGAGGTAGTTAGTAATGATTTCCTAAATGATATTAAGAAGAGGCTGAAAATAACCACGAAACCTGCGTCTTATTATAGGTTTGGAAGTCGATAGATCAAAAGACAATAACATCTTTATAAGGCAAGAAGCTTATACTAAAAAAATCCTGGAACGGTTTGGTATGTTGAACTGTAATCCCATTTCAACACCGATACAAAAGGATTCTTCTGCTGAAACAAGGGAAGTAGAGGAATGGAAGAAAGAAATATTTCCTTACAGAGAAGCTGTAGGTGCTCTTGCATACCTAATGGTAGCTACATGTCCCGATTTAGCATATGTAGTGGATATAGTATCAAGGAAGTTGGAAAACCCCACAAAAAACGATTGGCAAACCGTGAAGAGAATTATTTAGACATCTGCAAGGAACAATGACCACTGGAATAAAATATTGCTCAAACTTTGAAAAAGAAGTTATAGAAGGCTACAGCGATGCTGACCATGCTGGTGACATGTTGACAGTATGTTCAACCACTGGAGGGGCGTGTCTCTATGCAGGAGGTCATGGCTTAGTCAAATCCAACCATCGGTTGCAATCTCTACAACTGAAGCAGAAATTGTAGCGGCTAGTGAAGCAACCAGAGAACTTATATGGCTTCAGAGAATATTGTGTGATCTGACAGATATTAAGGAAGTGCCAACTTTAAAAGTTGACGATGAAGCTGCTATTCGCCTTGCTCATAATCCTGAGTTTGATAAGAGGACTAAGCACGTTCGTGTAAGACACTTCTTTGTTCGTGAAGCTGTTCAAGATGGTCTTGTAGTTGTGGAAAAAACAAGCTCTGCAAGTCAACTAGCAGACATAATGACTAAGGCGGTACTTGGTTTGGACCAAGCCTCATAGAAATACGTGCTAAGCTGGGAGTACATGAGAACATTAAGAGAATCATGAGAAACTTTCTTCTTATCAGTGAGGAAAAATGTCAAGGATAGTGTTCCTGGCTACTGAAAAGAAAAACTAGTTTTTTGGAAATCTTTAATATTGAAAGCTGTTAACCAATGTAGCTATTGTTCTGTATTATACCTTGTCATTATATGTTTTAGTTTTCCTTGTAATTTTAAACTCTCTATTTATTTGGTATTTACAAGTCTTATGAAGAGCTTCTACTCAAAAACACGCACGCTCTAACAGAAATAAGCTAGTATAGAGATTTCTGCGCCTTACATAGAAATGTTCTTTGGAAGATTTGTATAATTGTCGTTATCGGGGAAAGCTGATTGTTTGGGAGGATCCCTGATTTGAAGATCGTTGCGAGAAACGAACAAATTAAATTTGTGTGTTATTTGCAGGTTCAGTAACATCAAGTAACATGGGCTCGCCGGCCGGGCAAGACATGAGGCACACCAACGTTCCTCTAGACTATGAGCAGCCCCATACGAAACGGCCGCGGATCGAGGGATGGGCCACATAGCTAGGCTATGAGGCCTTCGGGTCCTACCCGAGGCCCCTACATCCGCACTGCTAAATCTACTCCAGGCCCCAGGTCAAACGGCTGCGACCTATCGAGCTTCGATACAATTCGGTACATACCGTCCTCTCGGTTACCCTTGAAGGTGCAATCCTCACCGGGACAGTGCTAACGTCGACCAAAAGTCTGATAAGGAAAGGTGCATCTGTATTGGTGCTGATATTTTGAGATGGCACGGTCTTTCTGGTGCGACGACACCTTACTTCTCAATTGCGAGAATTTCAAACACCCACAAAGGGTGAAGTAGCTGCAAGTCTTTGTGTTGATTTCAAAAGGAATCACATTATTAAAAGTTCAAGTACACACTACCCTTCTATTATACGTAATTGTAATATGCACTGCAAGAACACTAAAGATTAAGATTGAATGTTAAACTTAAGTACAATATTTGCTGCAACCCTGATCAATTTTGAACATAAGTAACTACTTATAGATAGATTTCTAATTCCCTTGTACATAGACGATAATAAATGTGCAATCCGTGCCATTGTCTGTTTAGCTTAAAGTTAGTCAATTTAACATAGTGACTGTTGTTATGGATCCCGAGCGAGCTGTAAAAGAAAACATAAGTTAATCTGAAGTTCAAGTGACTATACCTAAGCGGTCGAATGGAGTTGCGTAGTGCGTGAAAAAGGACTTTGGTTATCAAAGAGTGAAGTGCATTGAAGACTAAATATGAACTGTTGACTTTTGTGTTAGTGTTAAAGTTTTTGTGCCATTTTAAAAATATAATAATAGTGTGACATCCGAACTTTGAATCTTTGTAAATTAAGTAAGCGTAGTGTCATCACGGAAGATAATAAATTATGTATTGTAAAACTTTATCTATTAACATATTTATACATGGAAATCATATGATATTTACATATTATGTATACACGTCCCGTTAGGAACGAATGTTTTGTAAGTAAAGTAGGTAATGTTAGCTAGAAATGAGTATATAAAGGTACCACACGAAGCTTTAAAATTTCTTATGATAACACTCGCACTCTAAGCAGTCCTGTAAGTGTACAATCACACCTTTATTATAATGAATTAGAGCTCCCGACTATGACGTCGTTTTAACGTAATTGATGTAATGCATTGACACGTGTACAACTTTTATAATAATAGTCTCAGCAGCTATTTAATTTTTTTCAGTGAAACAAATTATCGTAAAGTACCCATAGTATTTTTTTCCAAAATGTCGATCAAAGAGTTTTTATGCGGGCGTTCCTCGTTTGCAGACCAAATATGGAGTCAATTTTGAATATCATACGTATTACGTGTTAAGTGTTAAGATAAAAATTAGTTGCTAAATGGGTAATGAAAGAACAAGTATATTGGTAGTCCTTTTTATTTTGTTAATGTGATTCGAAGACGAATCCTTTAACACTTTACTTTAGGATAGTCGTAGACGCAACAGCAAACAACGTAAATGTGTACCTATGTATCTAGTAAGTAACCTCAGCTTTAAGCACACGTACAGAATAAATATATTCCATATTCAATTATCATTTTTGGTAAAAGCACTATCACAATCCGCCCTATTTTTGGAAATGTGTGTATAAACAAGAGTATATTTATCGTTGTCCTCCTCATATACTTAATTTGATTTCTTATCACCTTTCAATACTGCATATGTTTCTGTTTCAGCTGTATTACTATTGTCTAGACGTTCCCTTCCATCAGTCTGTCCTCTCATATCGTCTCACTGTAGATGCCTTACTCACAGTGCCTAAATGTAACCATTTTTTACCAAAATTTGTACTATACGATGGCATTTGTGCATCAATATTTTTCACATCCAGGTAATTTTAAGAATTGTTAAATTTATGACCGTAGAACTGTCACTCAGAAGCTTATTGTATTAAAAAATATTGCATAATAATGTGTCTATCTGTAGATTAAAGATAATAATGTTAACCTTCAGCTAAATGTCTTGACAGTGAAACTGTTGAAAATGTTTGTGATTGTATCTGTTTAAATTAAATGTAAGATTTAAACAAGTTTACATAAGCGTAAATGTTCTTATTATAATCCTTCAAATCACAATAACAAAATGTTAAATGTATATTTGTTAAATTTGTACAGGGAAGCAACCAGTTTTGTAGTTCAAAAGTCTGAACACATAAGAAATGTATTTTCGCATTGTAAATTAATATACACGGTTAGTTTTAACGAATTAATATTTTAATATTGGAGCATAATAAATGTTGACCCGTGTTAAGGGAGTAATTAGTGTACACCTAAATGTTTAGAGTAAATTTTTAATGTGATATAAATACACTACACTGTTGCAATCCTTGAATTTGGAGATTCTAAAATTACGTTACTTTACATGGTTTTCGGTGGTTCGTTCCTAATCGTTTCTTTCTCTAAAATATTAGCGTTGTTCATTAGAATTTGCTCAATCGTGTTTGTTAACGATATAGCGGTTTCTAACACAAACGCTTCTTTAACCTAAACCTATAATATCACATTCTGATTATTGTCTTTCCCAAGTGCAAATCAATTTGGAAAGACTGTTATGTCAAATAACATTATAGAAATAGACAAGAATATTATTTTTCTACCAAAATATAATATCTCACAGTTACCTATCACTATTCACCGACCAAATTGTCCAATAATAAACGTTTTACATACACTACGTAAAGTCCAATATATAGACATAGTCTTATTGAAAATTTTGCACAAAAAGAAAGTGTTTGTTTAGGTCGATGGTTGAAGCTTGTACTGTAAGTATCTTTACTGAGTTTCTCAGCCAATATCTATGGAAGTTTTAAAGTTGTATTATTGTGAATGGTATGATAACTTGCACATACATATTTTATTAAGTCTCGAAGGACAAATTAAATGGAACATTACCAAGACGTTTCGTTTTGCAATCGGATTTACCAAAAAGTGGTACGCAGGCAGGACAAAAACGGTTTTGAGCAAATAATCGCTAGTTTGTCTTCGCCAATTTTGTTGATGTTTCGAATAGTTGAAAGTTATTGTTGTTACGTCGACATAAATTTATAACAGTGTTAATGGCCGAAAAAGGCCAAGGGCTGCTGCATTAGCACTCTATTCGATTTGTCCTTTGTGGACTGACTTTATCGTGTATATTTCAACAGTAAGCTGGTATTTGGGAGCATTATTTCCGAGGTTGTGAGCTTTGCTATCGGGAATGAGTTCGACTTTAATGAATTAATATTTAATATTATTTTGACGCACAACTGTGTTGTGTGTTATTGTAAAAAGAGTTTGCTTGGTTTGTTTTGTAGATATACCCACTTATGTGTATGTTTTACCTGTATTTATCTTGCTGTGTGCCAATAGCAAAGGGCTGTACAGTTTTCCTTTTAGAGTGGTTAATACATTGCATTTAATTAAAATGTAGTTATAAGTATAAAATGTTGTTATTTTATCTTAAATGTCTTTTATAGGGTACGAAATTTGTTGGCTGTCATGGGTCAAAATTTTAAAAATCTAAGATTTGTGTTAGTTTTCTAGTATCGTTATCGATTGATAGCTTCTTTGGATTTGAAAATTACGTCGTATCCTTAAGACGTTTGAGGTGAAATTCGTTTTAAAGTCGCTGATTTCGCCTGTATCGAGATCCTCGTCCTTTGTCTATTTGCTATTGCATCACAGCGTATTGTGGACAACCCAAATAGTGTAGGATTATAAATACATATCCTTATTGAATACTCAAGTCGATTTCGCATTATTTTCTCTTGTAACATCAGTTGTGCAATATATATAATAAATGCTTAGGTAGGTAGGTATTAGGTATATTTTCGTTTGAATTTACAAAGAATGCAAAAATCTGTTGTATTTTATCGATATTTTTACTGATAACAATGAGAGACGGCTGACGGTATTTCGACGGTGTCTCTCAGGAATTTAAGTCATAATTGTGTAATTATTTTGTAAGCTAAGGCCGGGCCAAATATTGCATTAAATAGGTCTTACGGCGCCTGTATTCTCTGTGTTGAGGCAGCCATATCTGCCCTATTGTATAAAGTGAATGATGAAACATCTCAGTGGCTGAATGAAACATAATGTTAATCGACAGTGTTAGAAAATTGTTATAAATTATTTTGATGACTGTTCGAAGGATAATAAAGAGTTGGATGTCAATTTTGTAGTTTATTTATTTCGTCTACAAAACCACTTATTTACACTTTTACACACTTATTACAATGTAATAGTAAGCTACAAGATTGATTTTGTTTTTTATATTTTGGACTTCAATCGATCTCCAAACAGGGCGCCATTGCGAGCAGTTTCTACTCTATCTTCGTCATCTACTTCCACAACGTCCTCGTCTACCATCGTTTTTCTACTCTCATCCTTTTCAAATATCTCTCTGATTTCCCTATCTAGATCTACGGAACTCGACCTTCGAGAACCCCAAGCATCAGTGTCCAAATTATTATGAACCAAGATATTTTCTTCAGTAATGTTAATTATCTGCCCGTCCAAGGTTTCCCTAGAACCAGCGCTGATAGATCTTGTAAAATTATTAAGTCGACCTACTGTACTGTCCATTATTTTAATATTATCGTCTGTGGATTTTGGAGTAGCTAAAAGATTTTCTTCAGAAACACTGATATTATTTTCTATCTCTTTCCTAGTTCTGTTTCTCATGGCTCGACATCGGTTAGTAAAGCCTCCCATCCACTCAGAAAGAAGCGATGTCACTGCCATTAAAAACCCAGCTCCTAGAAGAAGAAACATGCCCTGCGTGTCTTCCAATGTCAAACCTTTTTCTTCTACTGCGCCGGATTTTAGCGGTCCCTTTCCTACCTGAAAGTAAAAGTCAATACTCAAATATCGTTTTAGACCTAATAGAGCTTTGAAATGATCTATTAAATCGCATATCATAGTTGACGTCATAAATAACATGATAATTCTATGCTACAACACTTGTAACATCTCATAAGACTCGTAACATCGGTAACGCGTCAATCTCAATCTCAATTCGTCTTTATTTTTTGTGTCTATATTACGCGATTACTCCGATGCTGGTAAACAGATTTTGATCATTCTTTTTTGTTGGATATGGGGTACTTTAGTAGTGGTCTCATTGAAATTTGAAAAAAATATTCGATTTAACGGATTTCACCTACTTTCTGTTAACCGATTTAAAAAAACTTGACACATAGATTTAATTCCGGTGAAAATATAGTATAGCGAAAATGGATAAGCAAACTTTACAGGTCGACTACATTTTTATAAAAAAGTTATAATTTTCTGACAAGCAACAAAGAGAAACTTACCGATAATTGTCTTCCATTGCTACTTTTCTGTACTTCCCAACGAACTTCATCGCCAAGTTTAGCAATGATTCCTGATTGTAACATATTTCGTATGTCGCTGCTTAGCTTGGAGGTATGTAGAGCGTTTTTGGGAAAACCAACTGTTACTCCGAATGGGACAAAGCACTCATTTGATATATGAAGCACTGCTCGCTTTGATCTAAAAAGTTAAAGGTGGTTTACAGGCTGCGGAGTACGGAATAGCAACGAACCTAAAATCCTAAGGATTTGTCTCTACAATAGAACCAAAATATTTCTACTGATAATATACCGTGATAAGAGTTTATAGGTGACTTCTAGGTGACTCGGATGTAGTAGAGGCGAAGACGGTGCGGCGGTGTTAAAGGCTATCCTTGAATACCGCCGTAAAGGTGCCTGCTTTTCGGTATTCTACACGATATAGAGAGTGTGCTATGGAATTGCATAATATGATTCCGCCTTCCCCTTTCCATTATCGGGGGACTAGATGTAGGCGTAGACGTAAGTAAGAATTCGCACGAAGCGTTACGCTTCCACCTTTATATGGCGAACTGCCAAAGAGTGGAATTCCTTGCCTGCATACTTATTCCCCGAACGCTATAACTTGGGTATTTTCAAGGCGAGATTAAATAGGCATTATTTAGGTGTGTATACTACATCGTCGACCTTATCGTCACTTCCTTGATGGGAATCAGATGGAGGTCAAATGCGCACTTTTTTAATAAAAAAAACCGTAGACCACGGACAATAATGTCTTATAATATACTTTCTTTTCATTATTCATTTTTTTGCCACATTGTCTGCTTAATTATAAGGAATTAAAGGACTTACTTGATTTTAGTAAAATTCGTCTGAATAATGTATTCCAACTCAGCCTGTGATCCCAAGAAGGCATATGGCCAGAAGAATGCTTTGGTTGTATTCCTGATGCCTGCTTCTACATTGGGCACAAATTCCATCTTCTTTAAGAGCTTGTTTGTCAAATCATCAGAAGAGTTGAAGAACCATCTCTCCCATCCACCACGATCTGAGAGTAGGTACATTTTGTAATTATCACTTTTCAAACTCCGAGGCCTGGTGAATCTGACTCACGAAATTTATTACTTTAAAATTTCACTCTTGAACAATAATTTATTTTAAGCTAACTGTATACTATGTACTTTATGACGTAAGTTGTACAGATTTGAGCTAATACGAAAAATTTCATATAGGCTAAATTATGATAGTAGGTATAAATACTATTATTAATAGGTAGATTTGTAAAACAGATTGTCTAAGGAAGTACGCCACCTCTTATTTTTGCTGCCCGGCAGTAATGTGATCCGGATCATGGGACTTGTCAACTTTATGTCTCGGGGCGACGGGTGCTGTAGCAGTGCCCCTCAGATCTTGTGATTTAAATAAAGCTCTGCAACTCTTATTTACACGCTTTCCCTTCGTGCCCTCGTTGACATGATAAAAAACTTCTCGGTTTTTCAAGTTTCAACAGATTTGTCAGGTAAATGCACCTCTTAGCGTGTTTGTGCAAAGCATCCGATTCGTATTCGCTCCAAACCCGAGACTATACAAATCTAGAAAACTCGGACCCACTTCGGATGTCACTTGTGCAATAAGACCGATTAAAATACGAGAAAATACGAATATCGCTTGCACACTTAGAGATAAAATGATACCTAAGACGTTTCGAAACGTCATTTCTCGGATTCCGAACTGACATAAATCGAACGTAGTATGCAAACGCTCTTAGTGTGCACTTACAATATCTTTCTAATGTCTTCCGATCACAAAACTTACCCAAAGTGCCAATACGATAAAATCCACTCAAAAGTTGTGGTATAGAATCAACGGTTTCAGGAAACACTGGCAACGTGACGAACGCAATTATAGATCCCGTGTAACAGCTCGTGATAATTATTGTAAACAACCAATACCATCCTGCAATTCCATATAGAAAATGTATTGCGATGAACTAAAACAAACATTTAGTCTAATACCTATAAATTAGAAAAAAGTATTTTTTGATTTTCTATGCGCACTATATTCGTAAATACAACAGTTGCTTTAGCACTGATTCTTCTATAAGTACTTATGCAAGACTGTAAAAAAATTTAACTACTCGTAAGACATTGTAAAATCTTCACGGGACTATGATAAGATAAATTGTACCAATTAGTAGTCTTGTGGTGATCTTAGTCGTTCTGGTCCACGAATTCTTTCCCACGAAGGTGAAACAGTTAGTGAAGGTACCGAAGACATACCAAAACATATTTTCAACTTCACCACTGTTATGAAGAAGATGGCGTAAGGTATGTTTGTCGGAGAATGCCAAGGGGAAAATGGCGAAGAGATAAGTGAACGTTAGTGCTACCCAGACATGCCAATGGAATGGACCAAGGATAGCTCGATATCTGAAAAAATATAATTACAACTAGTAGTACCTAACAATAAACAAAAATACTTAATAAACAAAGGAGTATTGTATTTGTATATTGGATATTGGGACACCAAACAAATGTATACCGAAAGAAAAATAATAAAATCAATAATGGAGTTCGCAGGTTTTCGCATATCCCATAGTCCCATGAGTCAGTAGTCCTTAATCAAAGGGCCCGAAAAAATGGTTTATTTGAAAAAAAAAAACCAAATGTACGGGGACTTACATCTGAAATAATTATTTAATTACCAATAAAATCAACATTTTTTGTTTGATCTCCTACAGCGCAAAAGATTTGTCCGAAAACGCATTGTCGATTGAAATTTTAAATTGTGGTTGTATTAATTTGGAAACCAAGCCATTGTCAAAATAAATGAAAAATGCTAAATGTTTTGAATTCTTGAATGAAAACTCAAGTAAGTGGTATACAAATTGATCAACAGACAAGATGAAACTACAATGGTTTCAGGGCCCTGAAACCCTGTAGGTTCAGCTAAAGGATGTGCTTTCAGCAGTGGCTTTGGAGTGGGAGGCCAAATGCTGGACCACTTTATGTAAATATGTGTGCCTCTAGAAAACTTTTCAAGGAAAAGCTGAAGTGGTGTCAAGACAATGAAAATCAAATAAAGATGAACATTTTAGCTACACACCACAAAGCCAAAGACTTTGGCAGGTTCTGGAGGCACACAAATAAATTGCAACACAGGGCGGGTGTCCCAGCTAGCGTTAAGGGTGCGTCCGAGCCTGCCCAGATAGCAAATATGTTTAGGGCACGTTTTAAGATGGAGAGTCCGCTTAAGGGGGCGTCCAGTGTGGTCTCTGCTGGTGATTGTCGTGCTGCTCGGTCAATTAGCTTCTCTTATAAAGAGGTTGACCAGACTATTAAATCTATGCCAAGGGGAAAGTCGCCGGGGCACGATGGTCTCAATATTGAGCATCTCGTTCACGCGGGAGCACATCTCCCTCGGGTCCTAAAAATGTTCTTTAACATGTGCCTTATTCATTGTTATCTGCCAGACAGCCTTATGAAGACGATAGTAGTGCCCATAATAAAAAATAGGACGGGGGATGCCTCCGATGGGTCCAACTACAGACCAATATCGCTGGCAACAGTTGCGGCTAAAGTGCTGGATGGATTGCTGGACAGTGTGTTATCAAGGCACATAAAAACTCAGGATGCCCAGTTTGGGTTTAAGCCCAAACTATCAACGGAAAGTGCCATTCTATGCCTTAAACATACTGTCCAGTACTACACCAAAGCGCAAACGCCGGTCTTTGCCTGTTTCTTGGACTTATCGAGGGCATTCGATACGGTCTCATATGAGATACTATGGGACAAAATGCAAAGCTGCACTGGTACCCCGAGGGAGGTGATCGACCTATTCCGTTTCTGGTATAATCACCAAAACAACCAGGTGAAATGGGCAGGGGTGCTCTCGGACGTGTACAGATTGGAGTGTGGGGTGAGACAGGGTGCGCTCAGCTCGCCTAGGTTGTTCAATCTGTACATGGACGAGCTGATCGCTGGGCTCAGCAGCACGGGTATTGGCTGTTCAATCGGGGGTACCATGTTGAATAACATACGCTACGCGGACGATATGGTGCTGCTGTGCCCGTCGATCAGTGCGCTCGTGAAACTACTGAGGGTCTGTGAGGAGTACGCGGTGGCCCATGGCCTAAGGTACAATACGAGTAAGAGCGAGTTACTAGTATTTAAGGCTGGTAACAAAACCCTCGTCTCTTTCCCTCCAGTACATCTATGTGGATCTCCTCTTAATAGAGTGACTCGTTTTAAATACCTTGGGCATTGGGTCACCGAGTGTCTCCGTGATGATATGGACATGGAGAGGGAGCGCAGGGCGTTGGCCGTGCGCTGTAATATGTTGTCCCGCAGGTTTGCGCGTTGTAATGGGAATGTCAAGATCACCCTTTTTAAGGCGTTTTGTCAGACCTTTTACACGTGCAGTCTGTGGACAAGTTACACTAAAAGGGCGGCCAACGCCCTGCGTGTACAATATAATAACGGGTTCAGAATGCTGTTGGGACTGCCACGCTCCTGCAGCGCATCAGGCATGTTCGCGGAGGCGCGTACTGACACCTTCAGTGCGATAATACGCAAGAGATCAGCCTCCCTGATGCGACGTTTTCGTGATGGTTCCAACAGCCTTCTGAATTCAGTTTGGGAACAGCCGGCTTGCGCTTTTTGGAAGCACTGGAACCTAGTGCATATGGGTTCCAGGGGCTTGGTTTATAATTTAATGTAGTTTATTATTATTATTATTATTGAATTGTTCATACTAACATAGGCTATAAGATTTTGTAACTAACACACTATGGACATGGTCTGAAATAAATGAAATTATTATTATTATTATTATTATAAAACAACTAACGAAGAATCAAATTATTTGAACGAACCTAGGTAAAGCAGTAGACATCAAAGTGATAAAAACAGCACAATCCTGTGAATGAGCGCCAGATAGATCCATATAATGTCCTCTTTCAGAAGTCATGTACATGCCAGCCACGCCTATGTCCGCTCGACCCGTTGATATGTCTCTGGCCACGGCGTCCCCTGGACTGGAAAGTGATAACTATGTAACCAATACACTGGCGTTATATTGAAAAGCAGCGAATCCATCATCATCATCATCGTATTATTAGTAATCTCAATCTCCGCTGAGGAAAAGTTTCCTTAGTGGAGACCCTTTTGGCCCAATATGTCATACCACTCGTTTTCCAAAGATGGTGAAAAATTTTCACCGTTAGCGGTAGGAATTGCTACTACTTCCTATGTTTTCGTAAAAGATAAATGAAATAACATTAATGTGATATATAAAGGCCACAGCTTCTATCATTGGTAAAAAAGTATTTATTTTGTAAGTCGTATTTATTTAAAACTCCACTGCACACTTTTAGTACTATTGTAATTTTATTCTTGTTTTAAATTTCTTTATTTACAGATTTTAGTTGTTTTATAATTTACCTTTGATTTGTTAAATGTTTAAAGTATCAGGCTCCAGCTGAAACCAGCGCTGACGCTTTGCCGAGGATAAAGCTGGCTTGCCTTTTCGGCTATTAATATGTGTTTTTTTTATTTTAGTTTTCTTTTTTTTTATTCACTGTGTTATCTTTGAATACCTAGTTGTATTTGAATTATTATTGTATATTTTGGAATAGCTGAATACGTGTTCCTTTCATACTTTTACTAAATATTGACAAGGATTTTATTGATTACCTGCGAGACAAGCTTCGCTGCAGGAATCGTAGGCAATTTTCTCTGAACGCGATTACGTTACAATTGACTTGTGTTTGTTACTTCTATGTCATAATTTAAGTTATAATGTACCTACACAATCTTATTGTAAAATAAAATATTTTTTTTGTGTTTTTGTATGTAACTTAGAAATGAAAGTCGTGCGTCATCGATGTCTAAATTCAGACGCAACAGTTCTTCCACTAGGCTACCACCATACTCGTCGTGGTGAATGTTCACTGATCCCACGGCGCCGACTCAACCGGCAAGAGGGAAACCCGGGGGGGTTTTAGTGGGGTAGGCCCTCCAGTCTGGAGGGAGAGTCCCCACATAACCCCTGAGTCTCCCTGGGCTCAGGGGTATCCATAAAGATTTCCCCCCGTCAAAAAAAAAAAAAAAAAGGCTACCACCATACTAAACAGTAGAATGTTTAGACTATTATGTTATCATTATTAATGATAAAATGATAATTTATCATATATACGCAAATTTTGCAAATTGCTTGCGTGACTTATTTTCACTTGTTGTGGCAGTAATAATCTTTGTGTGCAATGGGTATCTATCTGAAAATCAGTGCTCTGAACGCTTTGTGTTTTCCAGCAAATATTGAGTTAGTGACACTCTTGTTATTTTTTTTTTTATTAATAATTTGTATTTTAATTTTATTTATTTGTGATTTCATTTTTTCAATATTTCTTTCTTTTAAGGTCTTCATTTTATGCTGTCATATTTATTTTTTGTTCTTTTCTTTCTTATTCCTTCTCATTATTAGTTTTTTCTTTCATTTTATGGTAACATTTGTAGTACACAAATTTCTTTCTTTCTTTAATATCTTACCCTAATAAAAGTTGATCTTTTGCATCGATAATTTCTATCGAAAAATTGTTTCTTACAGATAACAGCTTAAGCATCCTTATTTCAATACCATCCCAGGTGACTCGCGGGTTACCACCATCGGCATCCGATTTTATCCTGCAAATAAGTGACGAATAAATCTGGCCTAATTTGTTTACTAATAATCTTAAATTATTGCACCGTATTGACCGCATAAGTTATTTCATTCTACATAACAGGAAATAATGTTGAATAATGTTCTGTGAATAATATCACTTCTACATAAATACTATCACGCCTGTCTCCTACTTGAGCATTTCCTGACGTACACTCATTTCGGTCTTTCAGAGTGAAATCCGGACTCGAACTTCGGACTCTAATATCGTATGTATACAGTATTAAAGTTTGAGTTATGAAGTTGCCAAAACTTTAGAACTAGTTCCGGCAGCTTTGATTTTTATATTATACCTTTTTAGTGATTAAGATTCACGTTAGAAACTTTTATCAAATAAAATCTTCTAAATTAAACATTTTGGCGTTAGTCGTTTTTATTTCGTTTTGGTTAATTTTGCATTAGCTTTAAAATTAAGACAAGAATACTTAGTGTGTTTTTAATCCGAGTTTCTACATGGCACTAATGCAATGCAAACGATTCGAACCATTAACAACGTGTATATAGAGGTCACAACCAATGAACGCAATGTGAATTCGCACTATTGGTGTAATAAGATCACATCTCCAAAATAACAACTTTTCAGGAGAGGAACCTCAACAAAAATTTCGTCACCGTCATTTAAGTCTCCCACTGGGCAAAGTTCCTCCTAAAGACAGGATTTTTAAGCCATATTCCACAAATATACAGACACTACTACTATTTAACCCTTTAACTCTTTGCGGCACAGATTTTTATTATCAGATTAAAAATATTTTTTGTGTCCTGCTACTCAATCGGGATTAATTATAATCATTCTTGCACTTTTTTTGCAATTTGCATGATGGGGTGGTTACTATTAATACTCACAGTGAAGAAAATGGCAAAAATTAATTTAAAAAAAAGTTGTATTTTTAATATTGAACTTGTTTTATGCGCTTAGTTTATGCCAAAAGACATATGCGTTTGGAACTTCGAAGGAGTAAACATGTTTCGAAGATCATCGTAAAAATTTAATTTTTTATGCTGGTCCTCGAAACATGATTTCCCCTCACGATAGCAATGAGGGATTGCATATTTTGCAGCTTTAAATAGACCTAGCAGGTCTTTCTTGCGTGCTGCATCTGCCGCGGCGCTACGGCTGTTAGAAACCATATAGGTGGTTTGTTGTTGATTTAATCATAGAATTAAAACACAAAACCAATAGATTTCCTTCCTTCCAAAACCAATAGAGCCTTCAAAGTGGTGGTTATCTCTCGTGACCACCGTGAAGAAAAGAGCAACAAACGCGAGACTCCATGCCCTTTATCTTCAACCCTACTACTGGTCCTACTACTGCTGGGCTCGACTCTCCTCTCAGGCGAGGGTTTAGGCCGTAGCCCGCTACGCTGGTCCAATGCGGGTTGGGGACTTTATTTTATTTTATTTATTTATTAGGCACACCAACAGTTACTACAATAATTCAAGAGTAAGTAATACATTTCACAAACTAATCTAATTGCGTAACCATTTATAGGCGAGCACCTCAAGCAAAAATAAACATGTGTGTATAAATTAAAAGGAAAAAGAAGAGGAAACAAAAAATAACAAAAACAGTTTTAATAATTTTAAGACCAAGAAACTAACTTAAAAAAGATATATATATTTTTAAGCAGAATACAAAACGCAACTAATACTCAACCATGTTATCTGGTGGAACCAAGAAAAGTAAGAATATTGTTTCTAAAACCTAGCCGCGAGTCAATAAATACGTTTGGAACAGTCATTATATAGATTAGACATGCGAGCTACAGGGGAGTTACAACCCAGTACCGTTCTACGACGAGGCGGGTGAAAAAGCCTTACATGAGATCTCGGAAGTCTGGCAGGAATCTTAAAATTTAAATTACCAAGCAATTGTGGACAGTCAACCTTATAGCGAACAATCTTATATAGGAAAACCATATCTAAAAGTTCTCTGCGCTTCGAGAGAGACGTTATTTTGAAATGCGCAAGTCTCCTGTTGTACGATTTAAATTTTTTTGCAAGACCCACAGAGAATGACAAGTGCCATAAAAAGCGCTTTTGCACCCGTTCTAAATGTAAAGAGTTAACAGCATAGTGGGGTCGCCAAACCACGCTTCCATATTCTAGTATACTCCTAACTAAGCCGTTGTAAATAAGTATTTTCGCTCGTACGCTGCGAAAGATTTTACTATTTCTTAATACGAAGCCGAGCATCCTGGACGCTTTATTAACAGTTGAATCAATATGCGGTTTAAAAGTAAGCTTTTTATCAATTATCACGCCCAGGTCCTTTATACAGTCCACTTCAGTTAAAAAAGTTCCTTCCAAAGTATAAGCTGATGGGAAAACATGCAATCTACGAGTGAATTTAATGAAAGAGCATTTGCCAGCATTGAGAAACATGCCATTAGCCTTGCACCAAAAGCTTAACTTATCAAGGTCACTTTGTAGTAAAGGAATATCATTTGCTGAATTGATTATCTTAACTAACTTAAGATCATCAGCATATAAAAATGGTGTTGAGAATTTAAAAATATCAGGGATGTCATTTACAAATATATTAAAAAGAATAGGACCAAGATGGGAGCCCTGAGGAACTCCAGAGGTAATGTTACATATGTCAGAGGAGAATCCATTTACCACCACGTAAAATTTTCTATTATTAAGGTAAGATACGAGCCACTGTAACATAGAACCACCAAATCCATACTTTGCTAACTTCTCACTAAGAACACTATGCGAAACTTTATCAAAGGCCCTGCTGAAATCGGTATAAATGACGTCAACCTGCGCGTTCGAGTCTAAAGCACCAGCAACTGCCTCCACAAAAGTCACCAAGTTAGTGGAAGTTGATCGACCTTTAGTGAAGCCATGCTGGTGAACCGACAGGTATTTACTAAAGTAATTTTGAATGCGTGGACAAACTAGGGCTTCCAAAAGCTTAGCGAACGCTGACAGAATTGAAATGGGTCTATTATTTCCTACTAGTTCATCATCACCTGACTTAAGAATCGGTACCACTTTTGCCATTTTCCATTCACTTGGGAAGATACCGGTGCTTAATGAGACATTATAAATCAGGGTTAGTGGAACAGCTAGAGACTCGGCACAATTTGAGATAAAAACTGGAGGAATCCCGTCCGGTCCAGCACCTTTAGACTTATCTAAGGACTTAAAGCACTTGCTGACCTCAGATTCGGCAATACAGAGCTTTGCGAAACAGTCAGTGTTTTTCACAAAGTCGACAACTGAGCTGTTATTATGGATGCTATCGTGAATTACTTGCGAGTTATCCTCATACACCGATTTAAAGTGGCTAGCAAATATTATAATAATAGACTTCATACTTTTCCGAAGGTTTTGAACCTTCCTCGACAAGCAGGTTTCATCGCGCTATTTTCCTTCACCGAAAAGCCCAAGGTAAATTTCAAATTAAATTTCGCTCATAAACTCCGAGGGACTCAGAGGTATGAACCCGGATTCGAACCCACGGCCTCTGCTTGAGAAACGGTAAGTCAATCCATTAGGCTACCACGGTTTTTTTCCCACGTCCGATCTATGCAATATTATTATAGTGGTTCCCTGGTAAGTGAAGTTAGTAGATGCCATTTCCGTTGCTAACTTTTTAAAAAACAATAATCGTTTATTCTTCTAATGGCAAATATTTTATCATATACGTTTAGAAATTGAAAATGTAGTATTAACATAGTTAATCGAAACTTCAAGGGTGGTAAATAAATTACCTTTATTTTATTAAGGTAACCCAACCATAAAGACTCCTAGCTATGGACATAATAATATCTCACCCTAATACCACAATTGACCTCTTCGAGGACTTCTATCCTTCTACTTCATCTCAATAACTACACATTTCAAACTGTAATATCTTATACATACCTTCTAATTACGAACGGTGGCTTATTAGCAGCAGCAACAACAAACCTATGACCCGCGTAGCCATCAGTCATTTTTTTTGGGAACAAGTTTACCTCTCTAGAGAACTTTCCACGTGTCCAAGAATTTAGCACGACAGGTTTACTAGCTCCAAGACCATCGATGAACAATTTATGTGTGTACAAAATGTAGGGCGCTTCCTAAAATATGAAATTAAATGATCCATTCATATATAGTCAAAGTACATTTATACTAAGCGAGAGTTCATGATATCTTCAGAAATTAATGTGGTCTGTAACGGTCCTGTTTTAAACCGACTTCAAAAAAAGAAGAGGTTCCCAATTCGACTGTATTTTTTTCTTTTTTGTGTGTATGTTACACGAATACTTCGTCCGATAACAAGTGAAACTTGTAATTTATGTCCGTTGGTGTTAAAAGAAATGGTATTATATTTATAAGTTTGATAATGCACCGTCAACAGCAGAAACAGTGACATTTTAAGAAAGAAGATTTGTATGAAAACAAAAGTGTGGCATACCGCCTTATACCTTTTGCCTATTTTGAATTATAGAAATTAATTTTTCTAATGGTAATTTCAATTCAAATCAGCAAAATATTTTTGAGAATATTTTCTGCAGCTATTTTTTTTTACAGATATTGTAAGTGATCAAACCTCACCAAAGTATAGTCACCATCTTCCCTAAAGCTTTGTCCGATAACTAATAAATTGATAAACATCCTCGATAATGGCCCAGCAAGGAATTCTTGAACTGCCCATTGAGACGATCTAGCTATTACCACAACTTTACTATCTGATTGCTTTCCTAACACTTTACCGCTGGTTCCAACGTCAAGCAAGAAAACTATAAAATGATGGCATTCAGAAGTTCCCTTCAACAACTTTGGTTCCTCCAACTGATCGATGTCGTTAATGTATCCATGAATAAAAGTCACTGGAAAGCCTTTAAGCAAATCCTGGAATAAGTAACTATCTTTGGACTTTACTTGACTATCGTAAAGTATCACTGGTGTACAATCATATAGGTATGTCAAAGTTATATTGTGAACCAACTTTATTAACGACTCAGATTGGTCAAATATTGTACTTTTTTGAAGAAAATGTTCATTCCATATTTCCTCTCTGGTTTTTGGGTGTCCATAAAACACTGGGTCTGTAGCCCGTTTTCTTGCCCCTTGGTTAGTTTTCTGAATATATCTAATTTTGCCTTGTAAATCAAATTGTCTAACTATAGGCATATGTTTCACAAAATTTGTACTCTTATTCGCAAGGCTTTCTTCCACATTTATTATCACTTTACTTTGAAGATCTCTTTTACTTATCACTTTATGTACATTTGCCTTTGCATTAAATCCATTTAACGCAGATTGAGATGGATAGTATTCTATCTCTTGACTATTCACCAATTCTAATGTTAGCATTAGTATTACCGTGTATTTTAAACGCGTCATAATGCAGTAAAGATGTTTGTTAAGTACAGAAGGATTTGCAAAAAGATTCTTTGACACGAGGTAACGGCTTTTTATACTACGATTTTGAAAGACCTTGATCAATAGTGACATGAAATGTCAGCCGACAGGTGTTACGATTGAAATTTAAATTTTTGATGAATTCGGTGGCACAGTCTCGGTCACGGCTATGAACATTGAACATTCGATCAAGGGTGATCGTTATAACCTTCCAATATCATATTATTATGTAATTAATATCGATATTTCATAGACCAAAGTCACTGACAAAGTTTCATATAAATATTTAGTTTTTTTACACTAAGAATCGGCCTCCACGCACGCAACATTGAAAATAAAATAAAAAATCTTATTTTACAGCATTTTATTCAGCACTGGTCGATATTCTTTACATTCATTTTTACATAAATAAGGTTTACCAAAATAAAGAATATGTTGACAATTTTCTTGCTAGATATAAAACAGATCTCAGTGCTAAGTCAAGTCAAAGTCCGAAATACATAGCAATATCCGAGTGAATTGAAACCATACGAGTAAGTAACATCAGGAATAAAAAAGTGAAACTACCGATTTTAAATACTATACCTATATTTACAATAGTAGGAGTTATTATCATCTAAATAGTAAATTTAAATAGATTCGTAGCAAGCGCTTCCAATAACTTCAGTCGCAATAGCAAACTAAAGCCTTTAAAAAGTAACTGAGTAAAAAAATATCAAAAGAAATCTGCTGCTTGAGTCATCTTCCATGTAAATATCGATGAAATTAAAAAGTCAAATATGAAAGTTAAAGAAAAAATCTTCCAACATGACTCAAATCAGAGATTCGTAAACATATTTAGCTAAAATAGATACGTCCGCAAACTATCAATATGATCATAGCAATCGCATAGACATGTGCTACATCACTTTAGCGATGTTGTCAGACGTCTATGCAAAGCCGGAAATTTCGAATTTCCAACAGAAATTTTCACACATGATTTTACCGAAAAAGAATTTGTCTGTACCAAAATCAGCTGATACAAGAACGTAATTAATGTTATTCTAAACAAGCACTACAATTATACTAATCCTATATTTACAATTCATATAAAAGGCAGTGTCAACCACGAAGCTGGCAAGATTAGAAAAACGTATTTTCTAAATTTTAATATGGCTTTCGTATAAAATAATCGAAAATGGTAATCAAGGTGAGGTCCTAACATAATAGTTGATACTGCATGTTTTAAAATACTGAATTTTTTTCTTTATTAAGGTACACTTAAAGTGTACCTTCTTGTTTTTCATCATTCGTGAAAGAGTATTGTAAAAAATAATATATTAACACAAAATAGGAATAACATTGCAAAATTCAATTGTATGAAATCATGCGACATACAAATTTTATCTGGTCTGCTATTCGTTAAAAGATTGATTCGCTCCACCTAGATGATTGAAAACACTTAATATCACAGTTTCCAATACAATTATCATGACAACTCGCTTATATGAAGAACAAATTCATTATACTAACGGAAAATCCAATTGTTTCCTCAGGTAATTCAAAAGACTGCTTTGTGACCATCAAAATCTAAATGGCACTCTTTAGTTGGTGACAAAACAATACTATAAAGTATTTTGCCTCATTGGCTTGTAATACCTATTATTTCATCAATTTCGGTGTTGGGTGTAATTTCAAGTTTTACTATTTCTAAGACTAAATTGAATTCATTTATTCTTCGATTTCGTTGTCAATTCGCGAGGATCTGATGCCAGTTTTGCCGGTCCATGGGTAAACATCCGGGCAGGGCTGACATGTTCTCATATATCGAACGCCGGACTTGTGCCATAGGTTGCAAACTTTAGGGTTGTTACATTTCCTTGGTCGGTCCTGGAAAACAAATAAAACTTTTTTTTTTTATATTATTACCTCATAAATTGTTTTCATTTGAGCGAATATCACTGCATATTTTAGTCATTACTAATCAAATATTGTACAATAACAAATTCTATACAGAAGATGACGAGGTACAGAGTGATAACTCTAAATCGTACCTGATAATTGCACTGGAATGGCTGGAAGTTGTTAAGTCTAGAAATGGGTGTCGGGTCTCGCACCCACTGCAAAGCTTGCCAGTTAGTGACGATCCACACATCAGGCATCTGGTTAATGAAGTCCAGGAACATTATGAAACCTTCCTTGTGATGCGGCTGAGTAAACCAGGCGGCGTGATAATAAAGACCGAAAGGTGCCCTGTAATAAGATTTTATCAATATCTGCACTTCCATGATAATTACAGACTAAACATTACAAACAAATTATTAAACTGAAACTAGAATATACCTGTTAGTGGTGTAATGTCTGTCGAAGTTCTTTAATATCATTTTGTAAACGCCTTCTGCATCTGGAGGGTTAGCACAAGCGTCACCCATAGAACATCTGCCTCCATTTAAATCTTGCCACATCACCATAGGAACTTCCCATACACCTGAAATGTCAATTTATAAAAATATTATTTCTTGATTTTTTTAAGGCTCATAGTATCACCTAAAAGAAAAGAAATAAAATATATTTTACCTGGATAAGATTTCGTTGGGCAAGGAGGTATCATGCAGTCGTGGAACAATTTGTAATCAAGAGTGTAAGGCCAACTCGGTGGTCTGTTCTCGTAAACGGGCAATGAGGAATCATAAGTGAAGTTCGAATCGTGCAACATCTTGAACATTTTGTTTCCACCAACAGAGAGGAAAGGCGCTCTCATACCTCTGACGTCCTCAAGTTTAACACCACCATATGCAGACAGAATTTCTCTTTGACCACCCACTTCTCTATTCCATTTCTTTTGGGAGAATTGTTCTCCAAAACTATGGCTGTAATTTTAAAATAAACCATTAAAAATCAAAATACAAAGTAAAATTAATCCAATGAAAGTCATACTTAAAAGAAAATGTCAAAGTAGAAATTTAGTTTGAAAAAGGGAAAATTAAGACTGAAATAATTTCGGAATGCTTCAGATCTTTATAGAAAATTAAAAGACAAGTTCTTGTATGGTGCAAAATAGTAAAAGTTTGCATAGGCATAGGAAAGAATATAAAGTTACTGTCACACTGTCAAAACCGTACTAAAGGAAACGTTTTTGCAGTAAATCATTTTCCGACTTACGAAATTGTGTGTGAGGCCATCTCGTGTCCACTTGCGTAAAGGTTCTGTACTTGGCTGTAATCTGTCCATTCGTGGGATACGTAAAACGTGGCCGCAATTGGACAGCCGTTGGGGTTCACACGGTCCTTCTCAAATAGGTCAGCATATAGACCCTTATTTAAGTCGTTAACGGAATCATCGAATGTCAGAAGAACTATTTGTGGTACGCTTTCCACCGGTAAGTCACCTGTATGTCAAGGGATTGGTAATGTGCGTGGTCGGTATAAGTCGTGCCAGGAAAAGGAAGAGCGAGAGGTAAGAAAGGGCCGTAGAAGAAGCAAGGAAGAAAAAAATAGTATTAATTTAAGTAGATAGTGCCAACTTAACCTATGAAAGAATATAGATGGCCATAAATATGTTAGTCCTCCAAAGATTTAAGGAATCCCATCCAACGATCCCAGTCAGAAGACAACCCAGTTTTTTATTGACTTACGATATAGTGTGCGATGCTAGTTCGTGGCCATCTGCATAGAGGTTTTGGATTTGACTATAGTCAGTCCACTCATGAGAGACGTAAAAAGTAGCAGATATCGGACAGCCATTAGGATTTACTCGTCCTCTTTCAAAAAGTTCTTCGTAGTACATTTTATTCAAGTCATTCACTGCATCGTCGAATGTTATAAGTACTGTTTGAGGTACTTCTTCAACAGGCAAGTTTCCTGGGTTGTTCACAAAAGTTTAAAACTAATACTTAATTATTTAGTCTATGAGCTCTCATATCTATCAACTTTCTATTTTCCTCTTTTAATCCTGTTATTGATTAATACTTATCAAGAATTTGACTAACTCATATATTAAAATAATTAATATACTAAGTAAGTAATCACCGTTACAAAAGTCAAACATACCAGGAATGTCCTTTCCACCACAGAAGCAATCAGGTAACAAGCAGACGTCCTTTCGGCATTTAGCTGCAGTCTTATCGGGCGTTGGCTGAGGATACACTGGTGCAGGTCTTCTTGGAGGATTGGCGTAGATGTCAATTATCGGATTATTATTTGTAACAACTGAGGTCGACGGCTTTAACGTTGGACGACTGCGGCTGCTCAAAAAGAAAATCATGTTAATCACACAACTAATCATATAATGAAAATAACAATACTGTGTAAAATAATGAAAGGCTTATGAGATGCTTAAAGACTTAAAAACTTAGCAAACAAGCTTTTGGAACTTGCAAGCGGAAGCTAGTCGAGTTCGGAAGTAAACATAAGCTGGTGGTCTTTCATATCATGTTCTAACGTTGGTGGCGTTCCTCTGTGAGAAGTTTGCTGCTGAGGAGAATCCGAACCAATCAGGGTGGAGTAATGAGCTGAACCGCGTCCACGATTACTGGTGGGCCTAGAAAATTTTAAATTTCCAATGAATTGTTCACATATGATTATGCAGTTAGTATGCGTGATTTAGAGTAAAGCATTTATTACCACTCAAAGTTCACTGTATAACTTAAAGTATTATGTAAAGTACTAAGGAAACCTTTAATGTAAACAAAGTAGTGTAAAAAAACAACAATATAGGTAAAATAATTTAACGGTTCTTTACATTTTTTTCTTACAAGAAAAAAGTAATAGTTACAAAACATGCCAGTAGTAGTATAACAAACCACGTTTGATACACTAACTTAGTGTAGGTGCACTTACTTTCTAAATGATGAATTGCTATGTGGTGCGCAAATTTACAGTACAACTACATTGAGGAACTTTCTACTTCCAACATTTCCAACTACTATTAGTCTAACTACATTACGTACTATAATGCAGGAAATGGAAATGGTCGCGTCAGGAGTTAACAATTCAGAAACTCAATAAAACCGACTCGAAGTCCCCCAATGAGAAGAACATATTAAGCGACAGAATTTAGCTGTAGGTGCTATTAAAGAGTTTAATAATAGATCTTTCATGCTAGTTACTCCGCTCGGCTGAAAGTAAGGACTTTAAAAGACGAAGCCTCCACCTTCCGCAAGTTAATGTGAGAACAGTCAGGCTGCTTAGGTCGGCGTGTAATACCTCTGGTATTTGATTTCGTTGCATTTTGGGTTCGCTTGCAGACTGTTATCTGATGAGCATTTGGACGACGATTGGTAACTCCTGCGCCCACCTCCTGGGTTTGTCGCAGCTAACTTTATGGCGGGATTGACTCGCGATGCTCGCGTGGGGAAGGATAAACTTTTAGTTGTCGATGTAAGTGGAACCCTCACAGTCGTTGACTTAGTCGTGCTTGTTGTTGTCGCAATTTCTGGGATTTTGTTAGTAGGTCGGTTCCATTCAATCTCAGTCGGTGTTATAGAAATCTCAGGGATAGGCTTAGTCGGTCTGGTCACTTCGTTGTCGTCGTTGTTATAAGATACGCTGTCATACAAACTTTGCACAGTCGATGGCTTGTCGGTAAGTAAGTTTTGGAATTTTTGTGAATTTTCTAATGATTTGTAACTATCTTCAGATTGTTCAGGTCTATTTATAATAAATATATTAAATTTTGATTGTCGCGGGAGTTTAGCTGGTGCTTTATGTAAATCGGTGTTAATAGAACTTTGTTCACTGTAGGGCGTTGGTACAGGATTTTGATAAACAAGAGGAGTATTTATTGTAGTTGTAGTAGTATTTGTTATCGACGTAAAATCTTGGTGATTGTCATTATCTCTTTCAGAATACGAAGTGTCAATCCTCGGAGAAACAAATTTGGGAGGAGGAGATTCTGTTATTATCTGTAACCTCTTAACATTATTTCGCAAAGGTTTTTCATCGGCATACATCGGGGTCTTCTTTTGGAAACCAATATTAACAACTTTTTCTTCAGGTTGTCTTGTAGTTGAAATGAAAGGAGTTGTGCTTGTAAAACCTAATACTGGTCTAGGTCTAGGAGCAGGGCTGGCAATATTGTTCAGAAAAGCTTTAATAATATTTTTTACCGTACCACTTAGAACTTCAGTGGTATGATCTGGTATTTCTTCATCCACTATGCGGTAACTATAATAAGACTTAGGAGTTTTTTCTTCGGTGCCTACACTTCTATCTATAAAATTCTTGGGCGCGGGAGTTGTATACAGAGTAGTGGATGTCGTACTGGTAGTGTAATCCTGCAATACTTCTTTTTTATCATAAACACTCCGTAAATTATCTAATGCCCGATAAGGTGATACAGTAGGTTTATCAAATACTTCCTCAGAAGAACTATATTGGTTCCATTTAGGGGAATTGCTAATGACTGTGTCATTTACTGCAAAGTTTATATTACTACTGGTTCTGGCATTTTGTAGACCTGTTTCAATTAAAACGTCTGTGTTAATGATATTCTCTGTGGAATCTTCTTTTGACTCTTGGTTTGCTCCAAACGGTGCCGGCCGTTTTATGACTGTTTTGAGATAGTACTTAGTAGTAGAAGGAGATGTTGTAGGAGTTAATTTGATCCTCGGTTTTATTTGTTTTACAACCAGTTTTGGTTTGACGGGTCTGACATAAATGGGTTGGTCCTCTTCTTCACGTACAAATTCCGAATTGCTATCTTTACGACGCAGTGAGTTCTCAGAAGAAAGATCAGAATTGATTATTGTATCTTCTTGGGACTGTATTGATGTCTCTCGATCACTTATATCTTCATTAGAAAAAGTGTTTACCGGCTTTTCGCTGAATTTCGTAGCATCCTGATGTTGAGCATTATTATATTTATCAAATGGTCGCGTAATAACCGTCAGCGTGTATGGATTATGCGTATTATTTGGGTTCCTCCTAATGGAAAAACCAGTTGTTAGTGACACAACCTTCTTTTCATTTTCCTGATTAGAGGAAACCTCACCAACTAATGCTTCATTATCGGTATTGTTAGTCACACGGAAAGGAAGTCTAAAGTTAGGTATTTTTTCAGTCGATGTTAAAGTCTCATGTAACCTATACGAGTTGTCTGTCTTTTCAAAGGGTTTAGCTAAAGAGGAGAAGTTTATCAATGGTGAGGGTGAAGTTAGGATTGGAGGAGCGGACCCGTCGGAGCGGGTTTCGCTTGAAGAGGAAGAAGGAAGCCGAATAGGGTTTTCAACTGTGGATGATCTGTTGAATACAAAGCAAAAGAAACTTTCTAATTTAAGCTCTTTAAATACAAATCTACTATAGACATTAAATACAATTTTCTATCTCGATAGCCTAAATATTGTTTTTGCGCTTTGAGACGTTTTAGTAGTATTAGGCCGGGTAAATTAGTGTCAGGTACAGTATTTTGATATCAGGATTAGGATAAAAGATACCACAAAAGCCTACACAGATGCTACTTTACAGCTACCTAGCAAAGAAGAAGGAGTAAGAGCTGATAATAATGTTCAAGTATTTACACTCTGTGAAGTGTCATCACAACCTTTCAACCGACACAAACACATATTATTCAGAAACCAGGAAAAGTTAAAACTTGTTAATCAATTAGTTAATCAGTTTAAAGGTTGTAAGTGTGTAGAAATTTGAAAAGGAGTTTAGTAAAATAGTAATGTGATCGTTGATGAATTTGGATGATTCAAGCCTGGATGATCACGTTCACTTATTGAACATCTTTTGTAGTACCTTGGAGTGTATCGAGACGGGATCATAGCTTCGGTGAAAGGTGCAGTAGTCGGGCGTTGTGTGGTGCTAGTGCTGGTTGTAGAAGGAGTGGTGCTTATAGAAGTAGCTTCGTATATAGTTGTCTTCGCGCTGCTCGGATTATGGTCATAGCCCAATTCGTTACCATCGCCCCTGGATCGTTTGCAATCGATCATGTTTTAAATAGTTTCGCTAAGGCATTACGTCTAGCTATGAAGTCTAAGGAATTCACTGATCTGTTTCAATAATTTACATTGTATATAAAGAAAAACTCTTACCTAGTCGAGTGACGAATGGGTGCCTGGTACTGATTCTGATTGTTTATCTGAAACATAATACAAACAATAATTAATGCAAAGCTATATCCATTAGATCGTAAATTAGTGACTAAAGTAGTAATTCATATTCATTTATTAATTACATGTGGGTTAACAAAGGTGTTACATAAATGTATTCCAGCACACGAACCTCATAACGGCACTACAATGACTGTTTCGTACATATGCTATGTCATTAACTTTTACAATTAATAAATATGGCCAAAGCAAAATAATTTAGATTACAATAATTAATATTAAAATATCCATAAATATAGTGAAGTCAAGCAATTTAATCATATAATCACTAATCAAAATTAAATTACTATATTAATTAATTAAAAACGTTCCTAGATCATGTTATTATTATGTCCAGTAAATATTTATATATAATTAATATATAATAATTATACTATCTAATCGTACAATAATTATATACGAATGATCATGAACATAATTATTATATGATTAAGTAAATGACACATTGACTTTTTTCACACACCTGTCCATGAATGAGAGCATCATCGTAGTCTTCCTGCAAAGGCCTCGGAGTGTAATTCTGGACGGCCGGTCGTCTCGGCGGAGGCGTACCCCGGTAGGTTTGCTGGACTGCAGGGCGGAGCGAGGCCGTGTTATATTGCTGCACATAGTCTGCCAACACCGGCACCAACCGCCCGTTAGTACGTTATGTGCTTCCCAACAATGTGGTCAGAAAAAGGTGAAGTAAGAATTGAGTATCATAGATTAAAGGTGACGGAGGAGATAATTACGGTTCGAAGGTTAGGCCCATACCAGGATTCAGTTTCAGTGTAATTTTGCTTTTATATTTGTGAAGTGCAATAGAAAAGTAGAAATAAAATGATGGGAACTATTTGAATATCGAAGTGCAAGCGTTGCAAGGATTGATTTGAAAATTTAGCAACAGAGTAATTTGGTCGCAAATAAGTGCTTAAAATATATTTTTTATATTAGTATTTTCAGAGTGGAATAATACAAAATATGTTACAAAATGTTATAATGAAAACTAAAAAAAAATATGACATGTGATTCCAAATTACCGCGAAATTACCATATTGAATATACTGACATATTTTAAATTTCTTGAATTGCTTGACAAGTATTACTATTTATCTGTTATATGTTATAAATTGAGACCCAATGACATAATTAAAACAATTAAATCTCGGTTGCAAGTGAATAAATACATTCAGTGAGTATAAGTACAATTTTACCTGAATCCTTATAAAGTTCACCATCTTCGTCATACACAGCGTAAACTGGGTCGTACTGATCAGGATTGTAGCTCTGAGATCCGTTGTATAGCATTTTTGGGCGAGGACTTGCCGAAAATGAGGACGGTGTCACTGCAGTCGGCTCCAGGCTGCAATAAAAACATTAACTCTCCAGAAAGTTACAAATCAGGCGAGAAAATAATACAAATTTATAATCATCATGTCACGGATATATACAAAGCCGTTTTAGTTGGTCAGTCTTCCTGTACAGTCTAAAGTCAACGTCAGTGTTAGTTTTGACAGTTGTGACGTGAAGAATAGCGTGGAAATCAACTAAAAGAAGGGTAGGGATTTCGTTAGTTTAATGCCCAAGATTGGACGTTTTTTTAGTAGAAAAATTAGTAAGGGCACACTTTGGGGTGACTCAAAAATTACCTGTTGGTCTTATCATCGTGTTTAGTCTTTGTGAAACGAGTCTCCTGGTTGTGGTTGTCACGAGGTGTAGTCAGTTTCATTGCGACTAGATTATGATGTCTTATCCTTCCTCTAATTTGTTTTTCCTCAGTGGTCGTAAGGTCTTTTACAGTTGTCGGCTTAGCGAGTCTATGCCTAACTGTATATGGTCTTAGGGTTGTCTGATTAAGGTATTTAGGGGGTTTTGCTGTGTATGGGCTGCTATCAGAATACATTGGTTTTCTAAAATGAATAGTACGATTCCGAGACGGGTGAATTAGTTGATAATTAGAAATGTCTGGGCGGAGTAAAACGTTTGGGGCTGGAGTATTGTAGCCTATCATGACTGGTACAGGAATTTTTCCATTAAAATATTTATTATCTTTTAAAGGCGATTTAGTTACTACAGATACATCATTGTGGTTTTTAGTAGCTGTGTCGGGTTTTTGAGAGTTATATTTTGCTGGCCGTCCATATGAAGTACGTAGAGGCTTGTTATTTTCGGGGCTTTCTTCAGAATCTTCATAGTCTTCATATTCTTGATAATTTTGAGCCATAGGAGGACGTTGGGGCTTTATTTCTGTACTAGGCATATATTTAGATTTTACTGGCGGTTCATAGTAATATTGTTCGTCTTCGTCATCGTAATAATAGTCATTCATTTCTGGCGAAGGCTTAGGAATAGGCCTACGTTTAGTGGTTGGTTTTGTTGTAGTAGTAACGAAATCTTTGACAGGACTTGGATAATTTTGATTACGTGTCGGTATTTTCGCCGCTGATTTTATCGCTTGCGCGAATAAATTTTCTAATTTAGGAAGTTCGGAAACGGTTTGAGGTCTAGGAGAAGAATTAATGTAAAATTCTGTTGTTGGATTTTTCCAATAATATTGGAGTGCAGCTAATTGTTCGTTAGCCAGTGTTGTCAATGGCTTAGTTGTTGATTGTTTGAATGCCAACAAGGCATTATGAGGTTTTACCGTTGAAAATAAGTATGGTTTTCCTGAAGAGATTAAGTGCGGATGTAAACTTAGAAATTTTTCGGGATTTACCATGAACTGTTGTTTTGGAGACGATATAGCAATTGGGGATCCAGTACTAGTGATAAATATGTAAGGTTTCTGTGTGATCGTGAACATCTGTCTAGTTTCTCCTTTTTGCTTGTCGCTATTTGGTTTGAACGTACTACTTACTGATTGCTGGAAATTATACGTAATTGGAAGTTGTCTATCGTCTTTGAAATTTGGTGGTTTAAGTTTCGGTATAATGGCTTCCAACGGAATGCCCGGATTATGTGGCTTGTTATGTATATTGTCATCAAAAGTTTGATGCTGGTGTTGAACATAATTTTGTTGGGTTGGATGGGGTAATTCAATCAATTTTTGGAATTTCTGTGAATGTTTAGTGTTTGATTGAGTGCTATGATCATTTTGCTCTTGGACTGTTACTCCTTCGGGGCCAGTAGGAACACTAAATGGTCGTGGAGTACTCATTCCATGGTAATTCAGAGTTGACGATCGGACACCGGAATGTGGAGTCAACGGTGTTGTATTATCTGTGGGCGCATTTATAATTTTAACGGCAACATTTTGATTAGGTTTAGGACTAGGTTTTGGTGTTTCATTTTCCTCGTGTATCGTCGCATAATGATCACCTCTTAGCTTAGCTAGAAAAGCGTCAAAATCAAAATTGGGATCAGCGAATGGATTTTCTATTTCAGGGAACTTATAATGTGTGTATTCGTAAGGAGGTTCTGGAAAATCATGTTTGTAACCATCATCTTCATCTTCTTTATCTGAATCTTCATCAGAATCCT
Source organism: Hyposmocoma kahamanoa (assembly GCF_003589595.1). Classification (NCBI taxonomy): domain Eukaryota; kingdom Metazoa; phylum Arthropoda; class Insecta; order Lepidoptera; family Cosmopterigidae; genus Hyposmocoma; species Hyposmocoma kahamanoa. The sequence continues at coordinate 17,787,531 of NW_020653851.1, read as the reverse complement.
CGTCGTCTTCTTCCTCTTCATCATCATCATTATCATCATAGTCTTGGTTTTTATTCGGTGGTCTATTCTCAATCTGCTTTTGACTACCATTTCCATTTCGAATATGAACTCGTCCTGTTTGAGCATTTGCATTTTGAGAAGGATGTATTCTATATTTAGATCTTACACGCGAAGTAGTGTGCGTCTTTACAGGCTTGTCAGTAACAATTGTACTTGGAAGCAATGACGAATCTTTCAATGAAACTTGATTATTTGGATTACTAGTAGACGAAACAAATTGTGAATACTGATTGTTATTCTGATTGTCCTGATTATTGCCTACATTTTTTACATTATTAAAAAATCCTCCAGCTAGTGATGAAAACAAGTTCTCCTTGTTCTGTAAAGAAGATATTGGTGGAGATTTTGTTATAATTTGAGTAGCTACGTTCATAGGTGCGTGCGGCAACCTTTGACTGAAAGGATCAGGTAGGCTTGCCTTGAAAGGTTTTTGTGATTGATTACTGTCCTGTTGATATTGTACGAATGGATTTGCTGTAGAATAAAAATTATTTTCAGAAGAATATGGTTTGCGAGTGCCATCATGATAATTACTTAAACCGTTAGTATTACTTAGACCGTTGTATTGAGGTTGATATTTAGAACCCTGAATGTTAGGGTTGTAATTAAACTGTTGAAAGTCCACGAATCGAATAGGTTTTCCCGAATTTTTTGAAGGATTCTTATAACCTTTAGGGGTATAGTATCTGATTTGTCTTTTTCCTCTTTCAACATCTTCTTGGTCCACAAAATCTTCGTCTTCTAATGGCTTGACTTCTTCATACTCCATGACGCCGTCATTTCTGTTCGTAATTTTCTCTGTACCATTTGCACTGTCGTTACTTAACCCTACACTTTCTAATACCTCCCTTTTCTTTCGTGATTTATATTTATCAGATATGTCATGTATATTGATATTATTCGTTTCGATGTCTGATTGTCTGTCATGTGAAGAGTCAGTCACGTTGTCACTTTTGTCTTCACTGAAATAATGATATGATCGTTTAAATCACTGTGTAAATATTAATCTAGTCAATTCCAATATTTTTCTTTATAAATTACCTGTAAGTTTGAGGTATTGGTGTAGCAGTGGCAGCTCGTCGTTCATCGACTTGTGTCCCGAACGAGAAGGATCCAACCTTCGCACTGTTTTGTGATATAGAAGCAGGGATGATGTTGGAGTTTAGAGTTCTTGAGCTGACAACCTGTGAACCGTAACCATCTCTGTCTTTTTGAACCTGTCCGATCGTTGAAGGCTGTCCTCGGTAGACACGTTGTTGTCTATCATTTTCTATCTCTTCGACTGGCGGTAAGTCATCCACTTCAGCGTACAATTGTTGTTGCTGCAATAATTGAAATATGTACAAGTGTAAAATTAAACTCGTAATGTCTAAAACAGCATAAATTTTTATAAACGTATTTTTGATAGCCCATGAGCAGGTGTAGTTTACTGCTTATTACAACCTTTGAAAAGTATTCCCTTTGAGGAACATTAAAGTGCGACTACTTATTTTGAGTACTTATTTACCTTTTCGTACTCCTGACGATTGAACTTGGGTTGCCCTCTAGAAGTGACGACGGGATTGGGTTGCGCTCTTGGCGGTGGTGGCGGCGGCGACGGCGGCGGGGTTCTACGAGGTGGAGGTGGAGGCGGAGGGGGAGGATCCCGCTCGATAAGTCGCTCCAGCTCTTCTTCGCCTGTTGCTGCTGCACTGGCGCCATCACAGCCTACATTGCGCGGCCAATCACATGTTTGGAGCTCGTGGCTGAAATCATACAAATACAATATATGTATATAATATGGTAGGCACATAATTTACTGGTATTAATGTCAGCGTGATTGCTAAGATTAATAATTCGTTTAAATCTCAATTTCCGAATGATCGAAAGCTCTTCGATCCTGAAGGAGAAACTAGCAAGAATTAGACGTGATGGTCATTTCGAAGGAGATGTTATGATGTCATACGAGGTGTCGTATGACATCATAGCTTCGGTGGACTTGCTAACGTATTGCGAGTTAAAGACTAAATGAAAGAGATAAAAATCTTGTTCAGACATATTATCTGTTATTTTCAAACAACAAACCTGTACATAAGGCCACCAGTGCATGACTCGAGTAGTGCGCCGCCAAACACGCAGACATAATACAAAGTGCAGTCGGTGGGGTGGGGATAGTAGCCGAATTCTTCCGGGCAATCGAAGTTGACATCTCGTTTAATGTCGGCTGCTACGGGCACGCTCCTGATTGGTCCGGAGCGCTGCCTGGAGCGTTCTGATTGGGCGCTTAGAGATTCTGAAAAAAAAAAATCATCAGACGTGTTGAAGACTTTTTAATACTATCTTGCCAATATCCATTTGTAATTTTTTATCGCACGTAAAACAAAAAAAATCAGTAAAAAAATATAGTTTTATAATATGTTATCGGTCGCGTTCATTACGCCCGTGTACTTTCCCATTTGAGATTTAATTCAATTCCAGCACCTTCATTAAAAATTTAAACATAAAACGGTAATGGTGAAGTATTGATACCTATTGTTGACTATATCTAGTTCGAAAGGAAACAATCCATTCAAATTCCTCCATCAATTTCGCGAATAGATAAATGTCCATGTACGTACAACATGCACTTTAGGACAATCGTCTTAAAACACGATAATACGGCAGATATAATAACTACAGTATGACTGCTGTATGAACATTTCATGAACAAATGAAGGCAACTCCATACACGACACAAAACAAATATGCTGGCTGTGAGTTTTCAATATTGCAAGGCTTCATTTACAATGAGAAAATCTGAATGCGGAATTTGAATTGCAGCATAATGATAAGACCCGCCTTATTTCTTTTTTAACTTATGTAAATTTAATTATATTCATTTAAATTTCGTACCGTGGCTTAGCATAGCGTCTGCCACGGTTTGCTAGGAGGCGGTGGTTCGAATCCAGGTGGATCGAAGGAATTTTGTGAAGTGTTCGATCTTTGTATTAATAATTAATACAAACCAGTGGAGTAATTTTATAAAAATAATTTAATATCATGATGGTCAAACATCGTGAATTTCAATAAAAAAACTTAAAAAATTATAAATATAAAATAAACATAAAGTACGACATTTGATAGTGATTCAAGATTAATTACTAGTGTTAGAACGAGACAAAGTGGGCAGTACGGTCCTATCACAATGCTGGCAATACTAGGATAGCTGCCTGCTTCTCGGTATCCTATTCAGTTACTTCTAAGGAGTAATTTTTGTAAAGAAATCGGGTTTAAAATTAAAATATTGGGTCCAATAAACCATCAAATAAGAAATCTATTATCAATCTAGAAGATAGTATTAAACGCACTTGATCTAACTTATTTGTAAAGATTATCATAAACCAGTCGTAGTCTTAGGCGAGGCTTACGTTGCAACACTTTAACCTTGTTTGGTCAGGAATGTATTGTTACCACTCGAAAGTCTACAGTCAGTTTAAAACCATCTCGTTTATCTAGATTATTTGTTTAATTGGGATTACAGGCTTCAATGCAGGTCAAAGTTTATTTAATAGTTATCACAAATATTGCCTAATAATTAAAAGATCGAAGATTACGTCGAACAATCAAAGAAACAATGATATTTAACGTCTTTCATTTTCCACTTTGACACTAAAATTAATTGGTCCTGTATTCTACTTCTTTATTGTTCTCAGGGGCCACAACCAGCTCTTTTACCTTTTTGTAGATGCTCCCTATTTTATTCTTTTTAATTGTTCAATGTAGGCTATTCCTGATCTTCCTATATTTCTTTTTCCCTATATCGTCCTTACAATTGTAACTTTTATAAATTCGTCATAAAAACATGTTTCCTTTCTGTTTTCTTTTATCTTTAAAAGATTTCTCTCTTCCCTAACCCTTTTTGAAAGTTTTTCATTTCATATTTTGTCCATCCAGTTTATTTTCTCCATTTAATTGTTCATTAAAAGCAAAAACATATAGGTAGCACCTCCTCATTATCTTAAAAAGGCTTGCATTTAGACGGAAAAGACCAGAACCCCAATTTTATATTTACGAAACACATAACATTATAAAAAGACAAGAGATCCTAAATGCTGAAATTGACAATAACATATATATAACAATAACAGTGTCATCTTTTGAAAACTAAAACAAAAAGTTGAAGTTTTTTTTATAATACCAAGTTATAGGAACTTGACAACCTGCTGTAACATTGTACGCCTTTATCTTACAAAACACATTAATATTCTCAGTGAACGAGATGAGAACTAGTTAAGTAACTTCATGTGGTTATCTTTGGAGAATTTTGTCACGTTTTCACGATTGTGTGGGAGCGAACACGATAGGCAACTCTCGCGCAGTGTACGCAATTTTTGAGAAATTTGTTTAAATGATATTCGGTTTTGCACATACAATATAGTAGTTTTACAAAAATTTATAGTATTTTGAGAAATAATTATTAAGTATCTGTAACACTGAATACATAATTTGAGCTGAGATGAATTTGAATGTTTATTCAACGACGATAGATTGATTTGAAAAATCTATATTTTTTACCTAAAAATAATTCATCTTATGGCTAAAGTGACATGGCAATATCAATCCATGATCATGATGATAGTGTTTCCCTTCACCGAAAAGCTCCTGGTAAATTTCGAATTAAATTTGCACAACAACTATTCGAACTGACATAAGGGTCATTTAAAACCGTAATTAAGCCACCGAAACAAATACTCGTAACTGCGAAGAAACAGTGCGAGAATGTGTTGAAATTCAACCTTGGAGACAACAGAGATGTAACGGTGAATATGGGCCTTGTTTGTTTTAATAGATGTTATGCTACCTGAGATCATTGTTCATTCATGAATTGTTACCAAAAGGTAATTTACACAACACATAATTATCATGTGCACGATAGTTGACGCCGATTTTCTGATCTAGAGAATTTCCCTAAGAAGTATCGTAGTAACGAGTTTGAATCGGGGCACTGAACAAAACACCCAGACTAGAACCAAGTTAAATTGGCCCGGTACCTTCTCATTAACCGCTCATAATGCTAATCGCTGGATCATCGAAGTCCACTTTGTTATTGTACAATTTTTTCTGATACATTTCAGCACTCCAGGCAAATACATTTGTAACAGAAAGTTACATGGGAAATTACCAGTTCTAAATTAATTCACGTGTTTTATTGTAAGTATTCTTAATAGCAAAGAGCTCCATGTGATAGAAACGTCCAGGGAAGTAATGCCACCTTACCTATTTTTGCCGCAAAGCAGTAATCTGCCGTCCACTATCTAAAATGCGACTAAGTGACAAATGGTCAAATATCCGTTTTAAATAGAAATAGATAGAGCACAAAATTGTCTTTTAAAAACAGTTAATATTAAACGCACTTGATCTAACTTATTTGTAAAGATTATCATAAACCAGTCGTAGTCTTAGGCGAGGCACAACAAAAAACGTGTTCGATTTATCGATTTATCGGAATTTACCCTAACAATGCATAGCTGTAACATCATTACACAAATTCAATATTAAAAAACTGGGTTATGGTTTTTTATGATATCTCAAAAAAATATTTTGTCACTTAACCGAGTTTTACTTAACAGACGGCAGTAATGTGAGCGTTACTACGTTCCGGTTTTGAAGGTAAGGACATAGTTGAAATTACAGGCACATTAGACTTGTCAATTTATGTCTAAGGGTGACGAGCGCAGTGATAGTACCACTGGCATTGCAAATATCATGGATAGAACTGCCTTCGTGGCCGAACGGTTACCAGGCAGATTCGATTTCCGGGCCGGGAGAAATATTTGTATGGCCTACATTTATTTATCTCGTGAGTTTGGGCGTAATTTGTGGTTGTCTATGTGTGCGTTATCTATTTATAGGCGTGTCGCCAGACGCACTATATCGATATCGTAAACAAAGTGTGGTTATTCAAAGTTATGTTCTCCAAGTTTAAAATTTTACATATTACAGGGTCCCAAAAGGCCTCTAAGTGCCAACAATTCGTGGCCTCTACAATTCTACCCAGAGAGCTGTTCTGTCATAACAATAAGTAATATTCTCATTGAACAATAACAACGCGGTTTCTCACAGGTGGTTATAGTTAATCCGCCTTGGAAACAATTGCAATCGAGGACTTGTTCAGCTTTTCGTCATTGATACTTACAATGCTATGGATGTGTCAAATGGCGGCTTAGGAGAATACATGACGTTAAGTATAATCATGCATACATAACAAAGCAACGTAACGAAGAGTTAATAAGACTTAATTAGAGTAAAAACTTCAGAACATTTTTACGATGAAGCACCATCTGCATTAGCCATAAGGAATCGGACAACTATTCAGATAAGTTTTTAAAATTAACCATAAATGACATATTATACTGCCAAGCAAAATATTATTTTATTTAAATAAAGCTTATTTTCTTTTATTGAATACCATGATTGTTTTTACTATCATGGTATTAATTTTTTTTAATACTCCTATAGTTTAGTACAAAGATCAAACAAACACAAAGAAAAATTCCTTTAATTCGACTGGTTTAGAACACTGTTTGCCAAACCGAGACTACCGGTCTCCCATCTGAGAATAAATCAGCAGACCTCACGAATTGCATTACGTCCCTGCTGCCGATCTTTGTTTTTGGTTTGAACGGCTTTTTTCCCGTAACGCCATCTGTGAGAAATCTATGAAAGCTTTTTCTTCACTTCGCTTACTCTACAGCTACCAGCGGCTGATGAAAAACGTCGCTTTTTCTGCTGAGTCGTTGCATGTCTCACTTAGCCCCGGTCTGGCAAACAGGCGTTGATTCGAAACCAGCCGCATAGAAGGATTTTTCTTTTCGTATTTATTCAATCTTTGTATCAATAATAATACTAAATAAAGCTTTTCAAGGTCCAGACTATATTGAAATGTGATTTTTAACAAATTGCCGTCCAAACGGCACATCATGTCAGCACCCGTTCTTCTTTTTGCTTATTGGCGGTGCCGTTCAGGATTTCGCCAATATCGAGTTTTCCACTCACACCCACAAAAAATATGGCGACCATCGCCAATGTCCAGTTCTTTATTTTCAATTAAGAAGTTTTGTAAATAAAGTTTATAATAGGGTGGTTTGCATTAATATTAGAATTAACGGGTATGACCAATTTACCATCTCAGTCCGCCCGAAAAGTTGGTTGGTTTATTATCGCTAAATAAAATCCAACTCCGATTTCACTTCGTTTTTATTGACATTAAATTCACTATTATTCTCTAAGTTCACTATCCGATCAAGACTGAGCTGCTCGTCCTTACCTCGGGTCTTTTATAACTTTCGTTGAGGTGGTAGTGTGAAGTTAGGCGTAGATACCACAGGGCGGTCCGAAATAGTACTAAAGTAGTTATCACAATAACTAAACAAGAAATGCGGGAACTTAGGTGCGAATACCACAGAGGGATCCGTAGAGGTACTAAAATAGTCAATAGAAGAACTAAATTGGTAAAGCGTAACATGTTTGAAAAAACAATTATAAGCGTTGTAAATATTAATTAATATTTGTTATTATTTTATATGGAACGATGTATTATAGGCATTCTCTATGGTAAATGATATGAGAATTCTATATATATTCAATTAATTAGCAACCAAACAAAAGGTCTCATTTTCACAACGTTTTCCCAGTAATACTTCAACAATTAAGGCAATTACCTTCAATTTCGCCGCAACAACTGGATTTTTACATCTTATGATTATAAAAGATCCTCAATTATATACAACAGTAATTGGGAAACGAATGGCCTTGTGTACTACGTATGTATTATCGAATGAAATCGTCCTACTTATTGCGATATTACAATTTGTTGATGCTTATAGATCTCTTTTAACTGTAAGTCTGTGAACAATAGTATAATAAAGCCATCACGTAATCGAACGTCAAAAGTGCTTTCATCACATGAAATCATAAAAATAATACGAAATACATGAAACAAATTATGTATAATATGTGAAATTTAATAATTCTCCTATTTCAGGTTTAAAAATTATTTAAACCTCCATAAACTTGTCATTTTGCAGATGTATCTTTTTTATAGTACCAAGTGACAGGACAAACAAGTGGTGCGCCTGGTGGTAAGCGACACGCCTATCCATAATAGTTGCAGTGCCACTCAAAGCTAAGTTCAATCGCAAAGATCTTAAGGGCACTGCCACTACGCTCGTCACCCTGAGACATAAGTTGACAAGTCCCGTGTCATGTGACACACATATTAACTGCTTGGTGGCAGAAATAGTTAAGGTGGCAGTACTTCACTGAACGAACTCTTCCACAAGGAGCTCTACTGCTACTAAATCCTTATTACACCAAGGATGCAAATTATGTAGCTGCATATAACATCACGCATCTAAATTTAAATTAAAACTTAGAAGAAACTTAGAAAAAATTTAGATTAAAACTCATCTTAAAATTACATACAGAATGAAAATTACAAATTTTAATCATATTTAGAAAGAATGACACAAAAATGAGATGACAATGAGTGGACAATAAGATACATCAATATGATATCAAACTCAATGATATGCGACTGTCGCGAGTTTATAACGAGCTTAATAAATATCAACATCATGATAACTTGGTACTTGGTGCAACGGGCTGGTATCCGCAACTCGACGACAAAGCGCCTATTTTGCGTGTGATAAACATTATGATAAACGTTGAGATCCAGACCAACATTAAAATCAAAATCAACATAAAGGTCATCATCATTGTCAACAACAATAACGAAATAAGACACAACAAAACAAATCTACTTTCTTTGAGTATATACATAATTATCTATGGCAATTGTATCAGGTGATTTACAGATTTCTTATTTGAAACATTTGCTTAAGACCTAATAACTTGAACCCTGTGAACGTGGTATTATCAAACGAAATCGACCCAGTTGTCGTAAGACTATAATGCTATAATGTCTGTCTCGGACTGAAATGTCTGCATATTAATCAATTGAAAGCTAAATTCCTTAATCGTGGCTCCGGGTGTTGTAAGCTAGTTAAACAAAACTGTTATTTCCTGTTACTTAAAGTTCCTTTTATGCAGTTCAAAATATAGAATAACTATGAATGCCAGGAATTCATTAAAATTCTGTAAAATCTTTTAAAATGTTACATTGTATTGTGCATGGGTTGGTTGTGAGGATCTCTGTTTAAAGTCCTTAAATAATTTAAAAGTACAGTACTTATTATTATCTAAGATAAATAAATATTAATCAACATCGCATAGACTACTTGTGTTATGGAAATCGGAAACAACGACGGTGCCACAAACACACAGACCTGAGACAATATAAAAAAGTTAATTTTTCTACATAACCAGGCCGGGAATCAAACCCGTCACTTCGGGGATGGCAACACCATAAAAACCGGCGTGCAAGCCACTCGACTATGGGGGTCGACGTCGAAATAGAACATTTATATGCCTAATGTCAAAAATTACGTATAAATAATTATCATAACTGTACAAGAAATGCGGAAAAGGTGTTAAGGTTTCCTATTGAATAATATGATTATGATTGTGATAATATTATTGCTCAAGTCAAGTTTTTTTGTAAAAAGGTTGACTTTTCTAACAATATAAAGTTACTTCTCTAAAAGATAAACCCAATTTTTTACACAACCGGATGAATTTAAAACACATATCATTTTACAATGACTATGGGAAACGCTGGATAAATTTATTGCAATATCATGTTGAAATGCTCTGGTGAACTGCTATTGTTTAATTGTTGTGATCTTTACTGCGTACTCAGTCAAACGCTTTGCTAAGATAATTTGGTGAGAATTTAGTTACAACGTGTTCCAGTTATGAAAACTATTTTCTTTTTAAATTGTAACATGACATTGACCATAAAAAATATTGCACTTGTATCTATTTGGCGCCAGAAATACGTTAAAAAAAGCTTAGGTAAATTAGGAAATGTTTCCAAGCTTCCAGTTTGTTTAAATAGTGCAATTGAAAATAACTCTCAAATGAAAAATAATAAAACATAAATAAAGGTACATTTGTTTATCGCTCAGTACCACCTTACGTATACATTGTATCTTTTATATTATCCAGAATTGGCCATCATATCTAGCTCCACCACTACAAAATACAACCAGCAAAACAATCCACTATCGCCATATTTAGAAAAACAAAACAGCATCAACTGAGACCTTCCAACTATTTTCTGAATGCAAAATTGCATTCGAATGTTCCAGCGATAGTTAAGACCAAAAAGAAAACGACCATTTTCCATTACTCGATGCTTTGGTTATCGGTTGTGGGCGTAGAGATTTTAAATAACCCAAGTATTGCTAGCTTGCGTTCTACTCCTGATTTTCGTATCTTTATTTTACACCCACCGTTCCGTGGAAAGAATCTAAAACAGGGATTCAAAAAATAGAAAAAGTAGTTTAAATTGGACTTAACACTGGTTGTAATTAAAATACTACTTAGGAACACAGACCATACACTGTGGATAAACTTTGTAAGACTTGTAAATAATTTATAGTCTAGTAATTAATTATCATTATTTTATTTTTTATATTACATTGGAATTTTAACCTTGTGATACTGGGATCTATTTTAGAGTTATTATCAATGTAGCAACAACACAATAAGCATAAGTTAATTAATTAAAAAAAAATCAAGTAAATTTGTATTTTTTCACAACTACAACATTTTTTAATTCTCAAACTAGGGAATTTGTTGTGCCATTACAGATTTGACTCTGGAGCACTTCCCAAACCACTCAAATCAGAACCAATTTTCAGGAGTTCATTTCCTATATCGGTTCTACCGGGAACATCCCCCGATGATGGAAAGGGTATGAGGAGGTATCCTTATACCCTTTCCATCATTGAGGGACTAGACGTGCACACTTATTTTTATTTAAATAATACTTGGTTGGGCCACCGAGGTCGTAAAGTTATTAAAATTCCTTTCCTATTACTAGCAAATCTTGGTTCTCAGTTAAATACGTATTTCTACGAACAATTCAAAAAACCTCGACTGCAAGGCGATTCCCAAGAGAATATACGTTTTCGCAAACAAAATTATATGTTTCACGGTTCTGAGCTCTACATCAAGGGAATTATTATGCGAATGATCGCATCATTTTGCCGTAAAAGGGTGTAATAGAACCGACAGTACTCTTGAATATTCTTCAAGAGTACTGTCGGTTGGTCTACAGTCATTTTGTAAGGCTAAGAAAAATCGGTTCCGATATTATACTTCTCTGAAACGTTGAGAATAATGGCGCTATAAAAGTAATAAGCAAAACCTCATTGAACCTATTCACGATCTAGAAAAGGTTTTTTTCAAATGTGGGTACCACAGGGTACCATTTTATGACCATTTAAATTTAGGAGCAGTAAAGTACTGTAGACTAGGCTGTACTCGTTGAGTAGAATTGCTGGCTGAACATAGGTAATGATTATAGTTTTGTATTTGGAACGCTAAGAAATGAAATAAGTAAGAAAACAGAAGAGCTTGACATTAATATTAAGATTGATTTGTAACAAAAGGTGAAATATATGTAAAAAAGTGAAATAAAGTATAAAATTGAAGATTATTATAGTTTGAGTTTATAGAAATGCCTCTCGCCGCGTAATCTGAGCTACCCCTCTATTTCAAATGGTCGCAATGCGTCTGAGCTACAGCCCTCTATTATAGTACCTTGTGAAAGAGTTCGTCGAGGGAAGCACTGCCACCTTAAGTACCTATTTCTGCCGGCGACCAGTGAGCATTATTACGTTCTGGTTTTGAAGGGTAAGGTTAAGGTTCCTCAGATCTTTGCGATTTAAATCTCTAAATGACACTGCAGCTGCTATGGACTGGCACGTCGCTTAACATCAGGCACATAACTCAGTCATTCCATCAGTTGGTATCATAAATAAAACCTAATCAATAAATATGGTCTCTGGTATGGTATTATCTATATCTATATCTATTTATACTTTCGGTTCTTACATTGCCTAAAAGATACATTTTGGATATTTGAATGGGAGAGACGGTATTCTCCGGCAACGGTGGCAATTAGACGTGTTCAAAGTTTATTATTATTGACAAAATTAATCAAACTGCTAATTTTTATTGTATACCTAACAAGATATTTTACTTGCGGACGTATAAGATACAAAATATCGGCTACTACTACCTGATAACAAAATATCGGCTTTACAACGAGATATTTTACATTCTTTGATCCTGAATATTTAAAGGAACAGTAATTGATCTAGCACTTATATTTATGTATATAGATATTCACCAATCTTGTCGCTTTAGTATTTAGCAAATAAATAAAATATTAGCTAATTATGAACAGTAAATCTTTATTGTTATTTTACACTGATTTGTCAACATACGTAGGATTACAATCACCAGATTGACATAGAACTTTGTAATATCATATCTAACTTTTATCGAAGTAATTTTATTGTTATATATTTTGTTGATCTTGAAACAACTAAATAAATAAATTAGACGACAATTAAATTATACAATATTTGAGTACCAATTATTTACTTAAAAAACATCGCAACGTCAAGTATTTGTTAAAAGTGCATAGAGTTTCTCGATTTCAAAATATTCCCACTCAACAAGCAATTGCAGTGATTTATCGCAATATCTGACATGGAAAGAACAAGTTTTTATTCACTTAAATTGTTTCTCGAAATTTTTAAACAGTGTAAATGCATGATTGTGTCGAAATTATTACGTATCATTTTTATACAATCAATTAAAGTAGGTACAGCGTATTTTCATTACATTATTGGATGGTATTGTACGATAAATACTAACCATATTTTTTATTATAGTTATTTCAATACTTGAAAGACAATACAGATACGAAGGGGAAAGATATTTGGACAACTGATACCTCCCATCACAAGAGGGAAGACCGAAGGAAGGATAGGCACTGGACGACTGAGGCGAAGTTATTTAGATCAGATAAGAGAAAAAATTTAATATCACACGACATTAACTTTACGTATTAGGAAATCAAGGTTAAGGCACTGAAGAGATTGTTGATTACTCCACCGGCAAGAGCCTAGCTCTTAAATAATACTTAAAAAGCGGTGATAAACTATTTGGGTGAACCTACCTTAGGAAATTCTGGGTTCAGTTCACACCGAAATGGATCAGAGTGTTTTATAATCATTAGTTTACTTATAAACAGCTTTAACAGTGAAAGATAACCCAAGACCAATCCTGAACGTCAGAGAAGGTTCACAAAAATTCGTTTTCGGTTTCCGAGGCCGGTTACCGGACACCCACGTTGCGTTACACGTCGCAGTCCATAGGTGTAAATAAATAGTGTTTTATTATATTATTATCTGTCTATGTAACCAAAGTATAAATAAAAAATATAACATATATAAACATCTCCAAACATAAAAGTCCCCAACGCGTATTACTCGACCATTGTTAACAAACTGTATCGTTAGCGAGTAGCCGTGCCCAGCTGTGTAACGTACATTGAGTTAAACCGCTTCGTAATACCTGTTTTCAAATGATATCGATAAAGTTTACACGTTAATGTTTTTGCACTTACAACATTGTTTGTGAAGTTAGATTTTTATCCGGATTAAGTATTTGCTTATCTTCTCATGAAAATTATCTTAATCTAGATTCTTAGTATTCTATAAGATCACAAGCTGTACTTCTTCTATTTTAATTTGCGTACCATTAATTTGAACTTTCTTTATTTTTCTTAGTCGCAGCCGTAGATCTCCAAACTGGCAGGCTATAAAACTTGCTGCAGAGATTGTAATCAAACATTTTACAAGTCGTGTCTGACGATACACTCTTCTCTCAGGACTTACACGGAAAATGTTTTAGGCCTTTGTGATGCCAGAACATAAAAATAAATCGCACTCTTTGTACCATAAGGTCACATCTGCAAAATAACAACTTTTCAAGAGACAGCTATAAATATTCTACGAATGAAATTAGTAGAGGACTTTTATGCTTAAATAGGTATTTCTACGTATGATCGTATGATACGATATGATGGTGTGGTTAATATTAATTGTGGTTTGAATGTTTGCTAACTCGCATGTAGACGGCTTTGCGACTATTATGCGAAAAAGAGTGGCTTCCTTGATGCGCAGAATTCGTGGCACCGGCAACGGCCTCCTAAGTGTTATTGCATTGAGAGTCCAGCGCTGGTTTCATGAGCAGTGGATTCAAATGTATGTCAATAAGAAAGAAGTATAATAATTATTTGTAATACTAACCTTATTTAAAAGTTTTTTTTATTCATTTATTTTTCCAAAAGTAAATATTTTAAAGAAGTCCATCTCCCGCCAAACTGGAAACATTTTGTTGGCGAGCATGCTCTTACACAATTTCTAGATCTACTTAATGATTAAGTAGGTACCTAGCAGTGAGAAGGTACTTATCATGTAGGTCAGACTTACTTATTAAACAAAACAACAATAAGAATTACAATAATAAATAAGAAATGAAAGTTCATACTTATAGCAACATTGTTTTTTTCACTTGTGTAATTTGCTTACTAAATGTAGGACTTTTTCTTAAGAACCTCATATCATTATATATACGAGGTACAACATATTTATTTAGCCTCCGCCCATGGTAATTCATAGCATTATGTTGTAAGAACTTATTTTCACGAGACCTTTACCTGTCTAAATCTAAGTGTTAAGTTACCAACCCTTATGGATGAATGTCCGAAATAAACGCTTAGAATTTGAAATTATTATGTCAAGGGTACAAAAGTCTGGTGTACAGTCAGAAATGAACCATTATCATCAGTTACAGGTTTCTAACAAAGACAATCCAAAATGCGTTTAACAAAGAAACTAAAAACTCTTTTGAAAAGCAATAATTGAATATTGTTACTCAATTGACTGTAAAATAAACAAATTAATTCGATGACATTGGTGACCCAACGGATTGCGCTCTGGGCGCTGGATGAGAAGGTCCTGATTAAGATTCCCGGTAAGATCAATTTGATAAATGTTTTTTCTGAATTGGTTTTTTTTTATGATACCAAAGGCTGGGACGAACAAGTTGTGTAGTGTCTCGCGATATGCCTGTCCATAGCAGTTGCAGTGCCACTCCAGAGCTTTAAACTGCAAATATATGAGGAACACTGCAACTGCACCTGTCGCCTTGAGACATAAGTTGACTATGTATTTTAAAGAGCTAAAAAATTAGTACGGAACAAAAACAAACTCTGATAATGAACACAAAGAAATAAACATGGAATGTTCCGTTCTGAAAAAAAAATATTTGTATATTTATAACATCAAGTGACGGGAAGAACAACTTGTTCATAACAGTTACAGTGTCACTCAGAGCTTTAAATTGCAAAGATCTAGAGGGCACTACCACTGCGCCTGTCACCCTGAGACATAAGTTGACAACTCCCATGTGCCTGTAATTTCACCAGCACCCTTACCCTTCAAAACTGGAACACAGTAATGCTGACATTACTGCTTGGCGGCAGAAATAGGTAAGGTGGGAGTACTAATTTGGACAAACGCTTTCACAAGGAAGTGTACTGCTACTAAAATAAGTAATTATAGGGAGTATATTATTGTTTCTAATATTACAAAGCATTTTTATCTTATAGTTTTCAACCAGTTAGTCAAAATAATAAAGTGCTATTATTTACTCTGAAACACTGCTCATCTATGGTATACAATGGACATTACACGCAGGACTACAGTGGAGTGGGTAGACATGGAGTAGGCGTACAGGCAAATGATTTATACTATCTTCAATCTCGCAATGCTAATGTAGCTGTCTACAAGAAAGGAGACGACGTATCATAAGATGTTACTGTATTTCCATCATTAAGGATTCCCACGGAGGAGGTAGATTTAGCGTAACCCATTATCACATGAAATCCGTGTATTAAAGATCTATTTAGCTACAGTACACAGTAACACAGCAACGTGTGTCGTTATAAAAATATCTAATTTAAGAGTCGCTTCAGCTCGAATTATAATTTTTCCCGTACTGAATCAGTTTTGTTGCGCGAGTCAAAACAAAAAAAGACATTGGTTTTCATGAATAATTTTTTTTACAGACGCAATTAAAACCGTTTGAAAAATGAGAATAAGAACAAGAATACTTTATTGCGTAAGCACCGAGACACACGTGATCTTAAAATTAAAATACAATATATATAAACTTTAAACTAAAGTACTTACAACAAAAGTTAAAACATAATTATAATGATTAAAACAAAATAAAAAATGTAATAATAAATGCGTGCCGTGGCGCATGCAAACGGGATTTGCTCAGCTATTAGCTACAGGCTGATAGATTTTCAGCCTGCAGCGCTGGTTTTCAGCAAGCCCGATATGAATGAAGCACGGACTCGAGCACAAACAAAACAAATACATGCATAACATGTGCGTGAAGCTTGGTATACACAAAAATATTTACACTAAATATATAAAACGAATACATAGATAAATAAAACAGCATAAGTGTAAACTAATTTAATTACTTATTTAATAGGTATATACATATGTTGGTACTTGGTACTTGGTGCAACGGGCTGGTGTCCGCAACTCGACGTCAAGGCGCCTATTTTGCGTGTGGATATACATATGTTATATGAAGATGTAATTAATATTCTGTGCAGTAAGTAATAAATAAATAAATCAATAAATAATGTAAGTAGTATACTATACGTTTTCTATTTATTTCTGTTTATGTAAAATAAAATCATTGGGTATGTAAAGTCCCTATTGAATACAGCGGTTTTCTTGTATAATTTCGAAGTAAGTCTGTGTTGTTTTCTATCGTGAAAATTGTTAGGAATCGTATTTTCACACCGTATACTAATCAGTGTATATCCTCAAATTTACTATACAGTTTTTCCATAGTGAATGATTTAACTGTTATACGGAATCAACCAAAGCCATTTGAGGTTGAAACACAGATCAGATGGATGTCTTTTGGTTGAAATTATGATTATGATTTGAGGTTCAGTTGAGTTTTAATATTTTAAATTTTAATTTTTTTTTACTTAATTTTTAATTACGAAGTCAACGCTAAGTTTAATTTCTTGCTTAAATATGTATATTAAGGCTTTTGTGGTTATTCACTAAATTATTATAACTATATAGATCTTGCCGACTCACAGTCAACCCGTGATCATGGAGCCTGTAACCATACGGAAATATCGGGAAAATAAAAAGAACTCACACCATGGTAAGAAACCTGAAACTAGTTATAATCATTCTTATTTAAACTCAGACAACGTTCGTTTTGTTGAAAAACTTGCTTAATTCGTTTGTGTTCGCCGAAGTCAACAGTCGTTTTATAAATATTAGCATAACATTAGAATTAATCATAAAAGGAATCGCCACAGGGCAGGCGCAGCCAAGTGTGGAATCAACTGTGTAATTTTCAAGTTAGTTTACCTAATTTCGTTCGCAATTTTTATTATATATTTATAATATTATTAACACTGTTTCAGGATACTAGACTCGAATAGTAAGTGACACTTCATGATAACATTCTTGCATATTTAAATGATAAAAATTGCCACCGAATTTGGTAGAAAAAACAAACCTGTTAATTACCCCTGTACATCCTAGCCCAGCGCGTGATCCATTGCACAATGCTATCAGACACGTCTACACACATACAAGTTAAACCACATCATGTGTACGGCTAAAAAAAACAAATACAAAGATACGACGCAAACACATAGGAAAATTCGTGAGGTCCGCTGGTTCGTTCCGTGGCTTAGTTGGCACGGTATGCTAGCAACAGTTGCAACAGTTTATGCTGAAATATCGCTGTTTTTGTACTTTTGATGCCAAATATATATAATGTAATAAATATTAGAATATTATTAAGAAATACTTTTTGAAAATTGCATCACTATTTTGAATTTATAAATGATTAAAGGTACCTTTTATGTTATAGTCGTTGCGCAAAAATACGCCACCCACAGATTATATTGATTCAATGATATCAAAACACGTAATCAAATGAAGTTACTGGACGGCAAAACACCTACATTCGTTTATATCGAATAAAGCTGTTCTTTTAAAGAATATCTAACCCATTACGTCAATAGAACACAATCATTTATTTCATGCCATTAATGTCACAATATTACAATTTAAAATAAAATATCAAGGGTTAACATGGTCATAAATATAAAAAATTAAAAATAAATAAAGACAAAATATTGTCGAAATACAGCGACGTCGAATGAAAATAAAATTACAATATCTTCGACAAGAACTCCTCTACACTGTGATGGTGACTCTTCACATGGCTATTTTTGTATTCGTTATTAGGTGTTTGATGAACTTGGAAAAATATTTGCTGTTATGACAAACATGCACACACTGATATAGATGATCGTCTATAATGGAGCCAAATAAAGAGTTAAAATCACAGACCACATAAAAATAAAGAATTTGATCATAGTGTGGACGATTTACTCGCGTATTTGCCTATTTGGCTCCTTTGATGTGCGTCGTGAAACCGACCAGCGCGCGATAACGCGACTTTGGTGTTTGCTGTATTTGTCGAATAGGCAAATAAGGCAAATACGCATGGTGATTGTTTGCCAAATATATCAAATACGCAAATACAATTAGTCATGTGAAGTGCCATCATAAAATTCGCACCCTAAAAGTGTTAAAACTACATCTTCAAAATAACAACTTTTCAGGAGATATGTTTAATGATCCTACGAACGAAATTAATCGATAACTTACTTTTCTATGCTTACTTAGCAGTAGAACTCATTGTGCAAAAGTTCGTTCAGGGAAGTAGGTACTGTAGACTAGGCTGTACTCTATGAGTAGAATCTCTGGCTGAATGAGTTAGTTTGTATTTAGAATGCTTTCGAAGAAATGAAATAAGTAAGAATAGAAGATCTTGACAGACAGACAGAGAGATTGAATTGTAACCCAAAAGCCGAACTATGTAAAGGAATAGAATAAAGTATATTTTGAAGATTATTCCACTTTATATTATTAAAAGTACCTCTCGCAACGCATCTGAGTTACGAACCCCCTATTACAGTACTGCCACTTTTCCTATTTCTACCGCCAGGTAGCAATGTAAGCATTATTGCGTTCCGGTTTTGAAGGGTAAGGATCCTTGGTGAAATTACAGGCACACGCCAATTTATGTCTCAGGGTGACGAGTGCAGTACCAATGGCTTTCAGATCTTTGCGATTTAATGCTCTGAGTGATACTGCAACTGCTATGGACAGGCGTGTCCTTTAACACCAGGAGCACGACATGTTCATCCAGTCACTTACTTAGTATCATAAAAAATACTTAAAAATATGAGAGTTATAAAATTTCACATAATATTTACGTAGCATTTTTATGACTTTCATGTGATAAAAGCACTTTTGATGTAACATATTGATCACATGTGGCTTTATTATAAGGGTACGAATTCATATATGGATGGGGTTTCCATCTCTGGGACCTCAGAGGTTCGATCCCCTGCTGGGTCAATGTCTGGAAATTTGTGGTACCGACGTTGTTTTCTACTTCCATAGCACAAGTGCTTTAATTACTTTGGAATCAGGCCCTGTAAATAATACTCGACCAAGTTAAATGTCTCATAATTTGGCCAAGCGTCACTTCACTTATTTGACAGCAATTGTTTCGGACAGACGTCAGACGGAGAACGAGAATAGACCTCCGAGCTACATATGTTATGTTGTCCATTATTTATTATTTATCATTATTCCATAAATGGAGTTTCTGTTGAGTATATAACACTGAAAGTGAGTATTAAACATCTGTATTGTAAAATTGGTGACACAAGAATGAAAGACAGTTCAAGGGCTCTTTAATATTGCATGTTCTTCAAAATACGCTTGTTTGAACCGACTCTCTTCAGTATGCTAGTCTGAGTAACGTCGTAGATAATAGCGGCCGACCGCAGACAACACTTGATTTTTTATGAGGGGCGGCAGAAGACAGTGTCGCGTTGCTTCGAATAAATTTCACGCAATCCCACTCGCTACTTTTTATACAACAGTAACCTTTAGTCCCTCCTTATCTTTTATATTTTGCGTGCCTACAGCTCTGTTACCAGCGAGAGCGAGATAGAAGTATATTTATTTGTAAGCATAGACGGAAAATACAGTTTACATAATTTAAGGATTACTCTTAGAGTTCAGCGTATTGCGCCTACAATTGGCATACAAATATTAATAGCAAAGTATACAATGTTCGAATTTATTGTTAAAGTCATATTACATTACATAATTACATTTTTGAATTGAATAATATAGGAGAGATGGTAATTGCATTTAGATTCAACGGCCAAGCGATGGCAACCGTTAGTTGCGTTAAGAACCGGATGACAACGATCTGTGAAAACCCTGTCCACGGGCTGATCTGGGGTCAGAACTTATAAAGTCCCAACGATCTGTGAAAACCATATCCACGGGGTCACTATAATTAAAACTTAATTAGAAAATTATGGGACTGTTCCTCCTTACACGTGTGGAAAGTTGTACCTTTACAACTTTCCACAACATTTTGTCCAAGTATGTCCTTACGCCTCGTACGTAGTAGACAGGTTAGTGAACCACTCCCGCTGCTCAACACCCGTCTATCCTGAAAATTTCTTAAACGCAAAAGGTTAAGATTTCCATGTTCTAACTGCCGCTTTAACGGGTGTCCATATAATAAACACCTTTTCAATCAACCTTTATTTATACGGAGTACGATCGCATGACTGCCCGTTAGAAGGGCTATAGCTAAAAACTATAATTTTTTTATATTAAATATTTCCCCAATAAAAACACACAGAGTATCAATAACACGATAATAACAGTTCTAAAGACAATAGATAAAAACTATATAAACGTTAGCACGTAACAATCGAAATCGTGCTGCCCTTTGGCTGGCCTTTCCGCACGGTATCTGCAGCCTATATCACCAAACTGCCCATTTGGTGCGCAGGCGCATAATGTAGTGCAATAACATAGAGTAATAATTTTAACAGATATTCAACTCGGTGCACAAACTGTAATATAATTATGAGTGATTGTTATTACAGTGTTTATTGTTGATGAAATTTTAATAGAACGATTGTCAATGGTTGTTGTCAAATCAAAGAAAGGAAATTATTTACTTTCAAAACATACACTGTTTATTTGGAATGAAAAGTACAAATAAACAGCTAACAACAACCTAAACATGTTGACAGTCTATATTCCTTTTGTACTATTTAAATGTAATCGGATATATAAATTTGTTTTAAAATTATATGGTACTGTAGGCATCATTAATGTCATTATAATTACACAAACATCGCCACTCACACACAATGCTCTTGATTCAATGACATCAAAACACGAAATTAAAATGTACCTGGACATTCCAAACAACTAAAAGTACAAATCTTTATATCCCTCGACAAATACTTAATAAGACTTTCTTAAAAGGTAAAATGAATAAAAGTGTGAAAGACCTTAACACAATATAATTGTGTAGTAACACAGTTGATTCACTGACTCAACACTACTCTGTGGCTAAAAGTCCTTGGACCTCTCACTCAAACTCATTAATAACAATAAAGCGTGTGGGTGCTATTTTCTAAAGGTGGTCACACGCAATCCAATTTAGGAATGGCTACCTATAAGTAAACTGCTTTGTTCCCAGTCAATATGTTTTCACATTATTAATTAAATCTTCGCTAAAAAATATACTGGGCGTTGAGTATTTAGTTCCGTAATTCGTAGTATACTGGACGTTATTTTGCAGCAATGATCCAACCCACAACAGGGGGTCTAGCTTCATAGTTGACATTGAATTTTGATTTAGTCGAGTATTACTTATTTGACAATTGTTTCGGATGGAATGACTAGCGAGAACGAGAGTAGATCCACAGATTAAGAGTATTTAAACTTAAATATACCATACCAATATTCGTTAATGTTACCACACTTAAAAATACAGATATTTTAAATGAAGGTGAATTGGATAATTTCCGCGTCAATTCTTTCAATGATAATTGGATCAAGGTTAAATTTTCACATTAAATACGTAATATTCATTTTAAGTTTTAAAGATTTTACGACTATTGTGGTTGTTCACTAAACCATTAATAACAGGTTTTTTGAAACGATATGGCTTATTACTATTTTTCTCCCGGTATTTTATAGCGGATACACGGTCCTTGGTCACTAATTTTGATTTTCCTTTCTGATGTACCGAGACAAAAATGTAAATAACATAACCACAAGTACTCGACAACGAAAGAATATAGACTGATATGTCTGTTGTTAAGCGAGCCATCACACTTATCGAACCCCAATAAACTGATCAGAAAAAGCTTTGTGACCATATCGAGTTCTTAGGTTTTCGCGATTGTTACACATGGGACTCAACCGTGAACCGTGACCATGGCCCGAAACGTCGGTTTGTTTGAAAAAACAAATATACGCGATTTAAATCCGGAAAAACAGTTTCATTTCCTATTTGTGACCATGTCAATAACAA
This sequence comes from Hyposmocoma kahamanoa, assembly GCF_003589595.1. Classification (NCBI taxonomy): domain Eukaryota; kingdom Metazoa; phylum Arthropoda; class Insecta; order Lepidoptera; family Cosmopterigidae; genus Hyposmocoma; species Hyposmocoma kahamanoa. The sequence continues at coordinate 17,764,968 of NW_020653851.1, read as the reverse complement.
CAAAATCAGAAAACAAAACTTTTTTATGGTATCAAGCGAAGGGAAAACAAGTGCGTCTGGTAGTCAACGACACGCCTATCTGCAACTGTCAATCCATGACAGTTGCAGCACCACTCTGAGCTTTAAATCGCGCCCGTCACCCTGAAACACAGTTGACAAGTCCCATGTGATTGTAATTGGTAATAGACGTGTAATGAAAGCAAATTCACGAATTTATCTTTCTTTAAAAAGTTTCTGACAGGCTCAAGCTAAATCTGCGTTATTAAGTGTGATGAATCCTTAAAGCTATCAACTGCCGCTTGTCAATCAATATGTGACTATGGAGAGTGTATGCGCTAAACATTCGCTGATTAGTAATAGAAAGAGTCCGTCCAGGCAAATACTTTTTTTTTTCTTTTTTTTTTTTTGGCAAATACTGTCACCGTACCCCATACACATATAAGCAGTAATGTGAACACTGCTGCGTTCCAGTTTGGAAGGGTAAGGATGCTGGTGAAACTTGGTGAAGCTGGTGGGACTTGTCGACTTTATCTCAGGGCGACCGGCGCAGTGGCAGGGCCCCTCAGATCTTTGCAATTTAATGCTCTGAGCTACTATTACGTAATAGGCGAGTTGCTTAACACCACTCGCACGGCTTGTTCGTTCCGTCACTTCATGCCGCAAAATAATAATAATATCGTGTACATTTAGATTGTTTTTATTATTTATGAGAGGCTAAATTATAAGACTCGTCACGTTAATATAATTATTATCATGATAATATATTTTATTTTTAATTTTCACTTCTGATGCTCTTAAAGTTCGTATTTATGCTGGGCGTAGGCTGCATAAAATAGGATTTTATGCTCTAGTGCATAAAATAAAATCGTAGTTTAAGAGCGAGGCAATGACGCCTGCGCCAACAGCCACGCACACTAGAACTTTATAAAATAAAGTTTTACTTTTGTTTTTTAATCCGTGTTATATTACAAAATTAAAAAAGTAGGAAATAGAAATGCATAAAAAATAATGGCTTGTAAAATATAACTGATCATTATGTAGTTCGACTTGAGTCACGTGTAGAAAAACAAGTAGTACATTGGCGGAAAGTTCTTATTTTTTCTTGGCAATTGTTGTGTTATCGTTTATTTGTAATATTGCCGTTTAATTTCCTCGCAATCGAAGTGAAAAGCAGAGTCTATAACTAGTTCATAAAACTCATTTTACCCTCGAATTATATATATACTCGTCTCTGGCAAAATGACTCGTTATATGCACTTGTACAATCTACTATTGCTTCTTTCTTTCATAAACTGGTCACATTTTAAAGTTACTCCTTCTGATGCCAGTTTGTATAATGTTTTCTATTATATAAATGTCATGAAGACTCGTACTACAATCTACACGATGACACATAAAATAGGTATTATTTTCAGTTGACCTATTATTTAGTTTCAAAAGTAACATACATAATATAAACTTTAATCATTCATCTTTATAAATGTCACTACATTAATCAGTCAGCCACCCACATTCAAGAGCACATGAGAAATAATTAAAATATCAATTGTCCATTTGGACGAATTAACGACATCGATTACTATACGATAAATCATAGTTAAAATCGATTCAACATTAATAGGTATCGATTAACTGGATCACTTACAGTATTTTATTATGTTTGTCAATTTGTTAAGAGATTTATTTCCTTGCGTAATGCGTCGTTATTGAAATATAGCTGTATTAAATAAATTAAATAATATACTAAATAAAAAAATAATATTGTTTATTCTGAACCAAAGAGTTAAAGAAGCAAAGTGTTGAATCAATCACTTTGACAAAAATATATAGTCAAATTGAGGATAAACACTGATTATTATATGGTGAGAAAACTTGATTCCTAAAAATATTCCCGATAGAAGAATAAGACAAACTGAGCACGAAATGTTAAAAGAAAACCGCTATATTCACTAGGTACTTTTTACATATACCAATTCTCTTTTTTTATATTAACTGAACTAAATAGAACTCGTATAGTATACGATTTACAAATGGCTTTAATATCGTTTTTAAGAAAATAAATTCTGAAATAAGCCATTGTCCCTACCGCTCAACTCAAGCAAAATGAACCGTATTTATTTTTACTTTATTGAAGCCCAGTTTCCAGCAAATTAAGAAGGCGTGCAATGTTTCCTCTTTGATTAGCTTATTCTTTAATGGAATTAGCCGACTACCGGAGGCTTTAACGCAGCGAACTGATGAAGGTTTAGCAGCTGTAGCATAGGCTTAGATTAGCATAATTTAGTCTTTTGGGGTTCTCGGCTGCTCTGGCAGTGAGACGCTTAATGGATTGATGATGATTATGATTTACATCATAATGTAACCCAGTTACAAAACTAAAGTCATTAAAAATACAAGATACTTTGTAAAGAATGCCCTGGGTCATAGTCAATAGGTCGAATACGCTCAGGTATATCATTTGGTAAAGTAATAGTTTTATTTATTGCAATGGGCGTATAATTGATAACTTGAAAAATATTTGCAATAAAAAGACTGTTAGATGTTACGTAACATATAAAATGTAAACTAAAGTCATAATTATAATACCGCCACTGAGAGTTTTAGGGTCGTATTCCAGAACTCTACTCATTGCTCAAGTCAGAACTGGAGTATGATTTGAAGCACTAGAAATCATACTCAAGTCCTTGCCACTAGGGTCGTATTTCCATTGCTTGAAATCATACTCAAGTCCTGACTTGAGCATTGAGTAGAGTTCGGGAATACGACTGTTAGTATCATTAGTTAGTATCATTAGTGTATTACTTGTGACAGAGTTCGTCCAGAGAAGTACTGCTACCTTACCTATTTCTGCCGCCAAATGGTAACGTAAGCATTAATTAACTGCCTTTTTGGCAAAACGGTTACCATGCTGGCCTGTCACGCAGATTCCCGGGGTCCCGAGAAATATTTGTATGGCCTATATTTCTTTCTCTCGTCAGTTTGGGTTTAATTGTGTTTTTTTCTATGTGTGTCTCCATGGTACCCGCGCTTCCCTTGTGCGGGGCATGATTGTGTGTGTTATTGTTATTATTACTACGCTCCGGTTTTGAAGGGTAAGGATGCTAGTGAAATGACAGGCTCATGGGACTTGTCAACTTATGCCTCAGGGTGACGAGCGCAGTGGGAGTGCCCATCAGATCTATGCGATTTAAAGCTTAGAGTGGCACTACAGTTGTAGTGACAGTTTGACAGTTGTCATGGACAGGTGTGTCGTTAACTACCAGGCGCACGACTTGTTTTCCCCGTCGCTTGATATCATAAATAAGGTAGTACTTTGTTTCGAGTTCTTAGGTTTTCGCGATTGTTACACATAGGAAATGAAACTATTTTTCCGGATTTAAATCGCGTATATTTGTTTTTCAAACAAACCGAGACGTTTCGGACCCTTTACAGGTCCCATGGTCACGGTTGACTGAGTAGTATTCTGTTTTTTGACTTTTCGTTTTTCATTGTCATGGTCACAACGCTTTTTCTTGATCTGGGCGCTGCCACTGCGCTCGTCACGCACAGCGGCAGTGCCCAGATATTTGCGATTCAAAGCTCTAAGTCGCACTGGAACTGCTATGGAGGCGTATCGCTTACCACCAGACGCACGAGTTTTTCTTCCCGTCACTTGATATTATAAAAAAAGACTAGGAGTGTTCTCGTACTAGGCTATAACCACATTTATAACCGTAACCTTAGGAAATAGTAACCTAATAAAGTTTAAATTCCCTTGAACAATTTATTCTTGTTCGTCTCAGAGATTCAATTCTATGATTACGGTACCTACATCTTTTCACGGACGTAATCTCTAAAAAACAAAATCCGACTGGTGCCGATAAATTGTGCAATTAATATAGAGCACTTGATTGTCAGCCTTGGCATTTGGTTTTAAGGACATTTTTTTTACAACATTGCGCACTTCAATAAAATAATATTAACAGTAGTATTACTTCTTTTTATAAACATTAAAGGTACTCCAAATTTTTAGCAGAACTCTGTCACTACACCCACGAAAACGGAGTGGGAAGGGACTGCGTTTCAATAACCAATAATATTTAGTTTTTATTTATTTCTCCACGCCGTTTTGCCAAAATAATAAAGAGCTTCACTTATCTACATTTGCATAACAATTTAGTCTTAAATAACATCATCTATAGTTACATACATAGTGTAGATAAAAAGGAAAGAGTCTCAGCTTAAGCTGTTTTTCAGACCCTACGTTTTTGAAGAAACTCGCTACATTTTAATGACAGTAGTTGTATGCCGCGTCTCGAGCAGCTCGAAAACATTATCACTTAACTCTAAATATACACATGTATCACTTAAAGTTATAATCCTATTGTCACGATGGTACCAGTGCTAAATAAAACATTCCATTTCAAAATACTCCAATTTGAAGTTTAGGCAGCGATGAATAGTACCTAAAAATGAAAATATAAGAATATAATAACAACAAAAAATATAATAACAAAAGCTATTTGGTTACTGGAATACAATTCGTCTCTACTCAACTTACATACTTCTATTATTTTATGAACCATGGGGTCTATCCGTACTCTCCATCCCACATCCGTCCAAAACAATTACTGTCAAATAAATAATACTCGACCACATTAAAAGACGCATGATGCGAATGAAGCTTCATACTTGACATTGTCTTTTGATTTCGTCCAGTATTTTTTATTTGACAGTAATTGTAGCGGACAGATGTCGGACGAAGAACACGGAGTAAACCCCCATGTTTAAGGATTGGACGTCATCTATCTATATAAAGCACACACCGGACTCAATACTAAAGCCTGCTCACATTTGAAGTAACCTTCATTTATTGTGAAACAATAAGGAAGTACAGTAACAAGTGACAACTAGAATTTACTACTAATTATAAAAGAAGCAAGCCTTGAAGCCTAAATCAAATTAGATAGTACCATTCAAGTCTCTACATTAGTTCTCAGTCAGTTTATACCAATTTGCACTTGTCAGTAGTTTTGTTTTAAGCGTAGAAGACGGTTAATGATATAGTGTAAAAGGTGAGCTGTAACCTAATTACTTTTTAATGCATAACGACGTCCATTGGCAAACATGAATGAACTTATGATATTTAAAGAAGTTATTGAGTTTTTTCTACAGGAAATATAATATAAATTATCATTCTATTTATAATTTTTAAAATCGATCAATCACGGTCAGTACAGCCTTGCTGAAACTTCGGGATAAGTTCTTTTTTTTATGATACCAAACGCAAGGGAAAAGTTCGTCCAGGAAAGTACTGCCACCTTACCTATATCTGTCGCCAAGCAGTAATACGACCGTTAATGCGTTCCCGATTTGAAATTACTTGCACATGGGACTTGTCAACTTATGTCTCAGGGTAACGGGCGCAGTGGCAGTGCCCCTCAGATCTTTGTGATTTAAAGCCCTGAGTGGCACAGCAAATGTTATGGACAGGCGTGTCGCTTACCATCTGGCTTACAACTTGTTCCTCCTGTCACTCGGTATCGTAAAAATTGTACCGGTAATTTCACCTAATAGTAGAAAAGAAGTACTACAAAGTCGTAAATTCATTTAAGCGGTATACGCTACTGTAATAAGATTCCGATTTACAGTATTTACAGTCTTTAATAATATAATAATAATAATAATAATAATAATAATAATAATAATAATAACGCACACACTCAACATAGCCCCGCACTAGGGAAACCCTGTGTCGCGGGTGCCATGGACACACACATAGACAACCACAAATTACACCCAAACTCACGAGAGAAATAAATGTAGGCCATACAAATATTTCTCCCGGCCCGGGAATCGAACCCGGGGACCTCTACGTGGCAGTCCGGTATGGTAACCGTTCGGCCACGGAGGCAGTTAAAACTATAGTGAAATTTAAATTGACAAATATTCACAACTTGGCAATTTGGATGACAAAGATTCTTGATAAGGACCCGTTTAGTTTATCCAAGATAGTCTTATATATGATATTTGAAATATATTATGTAAACGACCAATTTGCAGAAATATCTGTTTACAAAAGACAATCCCTAGAGTTTCTTACTCTTCTCAAGTAAATCTGTTTTTCGAAAAGTGTTTAATAAATGTGATGATTTTAAGTGTACTATGGTTACCCATGAAATAAAGACATTTTTAATTGATCTGTACTATTGCGATGTTTAATAATATTAGGTAACACACAAAGAATAGTGTGTTTGTGCAATGTGCACTAAAGATACTCCAGCTTGTAGTTTGCGATACAACTACATTACAATTTGGTTACCGCCCACTTGCGTTAGAGGATCTTGACATTTGTAAAGAATTTTAGTTTTGCTCGGGGCGGATGTACAAAGATGTAGAATTAGAATAACAGAGTTAGATTTGCAGGAAACCATGCAAGGATGTCACGTTTTATATGATATATGGAGCTTAATTTTGGTAGATGGATTATATTTATTTCATTGAATATCATGATGATTTTACTCCATTATATTTTTTTTTTGTAAATATACATCACTGTTAATACGAACACTTAGAAAAAAAATCCTTGGAACCGGCTGAACTCGAATCAATGCCAAATTGTGCCAGACACTATGCCAACTAAGCTAAGGAACGAAGTAACGGTCGTCACAAATTGTTCTATGTGCTTGTTCCAGATCTTTGTTTTTAGTTTTTAACAAGGACTACAAACTAGTGGAGTAATTTTTATCATTATAACAAACCAGTGGAGTAATTTTAATAATTATAACAAACTACCGGAGTAATTTTAATAATTATAAGAAACTAGTGGAGTAATTTCACAAAAATAATTGAATATCATGGTGGTCAAAAATCTTAACATTCAATAAACTTTAAAAAATGTGGTGTATCTTTGTTGTTGTTCACCACAAGTGAACAACAACAAAGAAAGAAATTCTTTCGATCCAGCTGGATTAAAATCAGTGACTGTTTGCTAGACCGGAGCTAACAACTCTCCCAACTAGCTACAAAACGAATTAGCAATTTATACGAATTTCTTCGTCTGTTGCCGATCTTTGTTTTTAGTTTAAACGGCTTTTTTGCCGCATGTGAGAAATCTATGAAAGTTTTTCTTCTTCACTAGATGGATTATTTTAAAGTGAAGTTGCAACTCTCTGATAAATCTATGTTTTTAGTATTTTTGTAGGTAACAAAAACAGTAAAAATAGTTGACTTTTTTATGGCGCAAAATTTAAACATTTCAGTAGATCTTCAGTTCAGATCTTCAATTGTTCACCAAACAACTAACCTACTGCAAATGAACACGTTCGAAAGGACATTGACTTTACAGTGACGTCAGAAATCTTAACCAAAGCGTAGGTCTATACTTAATACCAAATGCAAATTCCTGTTTAATATCCTTGTGATTGTACTGTGGGAGAGATCGGTGAGATAATGCCGCGTACTAATGCGTTCCGATAAATGTTTCGATGTTGTTTAAAGCAAGTACTTAGGTGCGGAATGTGTATTTGTTTTCAGCAGCCCAGAAATATAGACATACATTTAAGGGAGTCACTATTTTTAATGTTATAAAATAGACTTCATTTTATTATTTGTTTAATAGATATCGAGTTTTTAGGTTTTCGTGATGGTTACACTTTGAAAATGAAACTTTTTTTCGGATCTAAATCGCGTATATTTAATTATGCAGTAGAGCATAATATCTATATTATTATAGCCTTTTGCAAATTTTGCATAGCTGACAGTGGTCATTCGTCGAAGGAAAATCTTAATCCTTCGATGAGTGACCACTGTCGGCGATTCGAACATATTGTGAGGAACCTACTACATACCTCGTACGCATCTAGTACTGCGTCATTAAGGCTGCCTTTCCACCAATGATAAGAGACGTAGTGAGGCGGAATGCGAAGAAAATATCCTCCAATAGGATTACTTCATTTTCCTGGCGTCGCTAAGCGCAGCTTCGGCGGAAAAGGGTCAGCGGAGCTAAATATTTGTATATACACAATAGCGAGAGACGTGTGTGAGGGATGCGGGCAAGCAATGTGTGCAAAACCAGAGCTTCTGAAAGTATGACACTAACTGACACTGACACGTCGCCACCGCTCACCCCACCATCCTCTCACAGCCTAGCTGCATCGCACAGCTTTGGTGGAAAACATCACACCGTTTCACAGCGCCGCTACACATCCTCGCACCGCTTCGCTACCTCGTACATATCTCCGGTGGAAAGGCAGCTTTATAGTTGGAACGGTATATGAGCTGTGAGCTGTTCTCTCGGAGGAGTTGTAATACCAGTTGCACCGACTAAATCAACCAATCAAGTTGTACTATACGTAAGAAAGTTTAGTTTCCTCTGTTACCCGAACTACGCTGTACTACAATCATTATTACGAGTACTTAAAAATACCACTTGGCTACAAATTTAAAGCCCGTCTAACTGCATAACATTTTGTTGGCGGAGACACACTCTCATGATAAGCAATAAACCTATATGTCTACCTTACCTATCCTACATCATAAAATACGCTCACATATATATATCAGAATCAGTAATAGTACAAAGCTTAGTCATCTGAGATTGGTTTTAACAATTTCTCTTTCGCTTTCTTTTTAAATGTTAATTTAGATAAATTATTTTCGTCGACATTTAGATCATTGTAGATGACAGGTATTAAATAATATCTAGTTATTTAACCAAACTAATTTATAGTTACCTTATCTTGTAGTAGATGAAGTTTATGTTACATTGAGGCAAAAATGCTCGTTTCAGCTAAAGTCTACATAAAATTCTATTACAATACTTTTCAGTTCGTTGTGTCTATAGCCTAATGGTTTGACCTCTGAGTTTCTCGAAATTTGAGTGCGAATTTAATTTAAAATTTGACACATAAATTTCAGCGTGGCGGACTATGACCTAAACCCTCGCCTGAGAGGAGACCCGCGTCCAACAGTGGAACGTATAAATGGTGATGATGATGTTTCTATTGCAAATTCTTTTTAAAATCTTACTCCACTGCGCTTCCTTTCTTTTAAAATGTTCATAACTTGTTGATCATTTTTAAACCGATAAAAGTATTTATCACTTTGGCATGTAAGAAATAAGTCCCAATGTCCTTTCTCTATGGAGAACTCATTTTTAACCGACTTTAAAATAGGGGTGGTTCTCAATTCGACCGTTTGTGAACCGATTTTGATGATTTTTTTTTGTTATAAAGAGGGTACCTCAAAAGTGGTCCCATTTATATTTGAAGAAAATATTCCACCTCTAAGCGTGGCAAACTTGGGGATGAATGACTTTTGAGGTCGGTTTTTATAATACTCAGTACTGATTCCTATGCAATGTTCAACCAAACGTATTGGACAATAAGTGACTCTACCATGTCATTACCGTGACAGTTATCGCTAGCAACCGCGTAAAATGTTTGTATACAAAATGTCGTTTTCTTCTTGTGGCCGCTAGGGGCGCTGCATAATTTGCTATAAAAATCGTGAAATAACTTACGCGGTCGCTAGCGACAATTGTCACTGTAAACTCGTGGTAGAGGCACAGTCTTATCTTTGTCAAAACATACATTATTAACAATAAACTTAAAATTTAAATTTAGCATTGCTAGCACCAAGTTACTGTTACTAATTTTTCCGTCAAGGCCATTTGTTGATTTCTCACTGTTATGATATTCTACAAGGATCTAAAAAGTTATATAAACAACAATTGTAACTGTTAACAGCATTGGTCTTGAATATACTGAAGGAGTTCAAGGTGAATATTAGAATGTAGACGTGAAAATTCACGGATTATATTATTTTTTCAATGATATTCATATTATGCATATACAAGATGCGTTTACACATAATATTCGTACCCTTGGTATAGTAATGCCACATGTCATCTTAAAAATAATACGAACTACATCAAACAAATTATGTACATCATCATCAATCCACTAATACGTCCCACTGCTGGGCACGTTGGCCCAATGCGGGATCGGAGCTTCACACGTTTTCGCTAAACTGGGACCCATGCCCTCAGATATAATGTAAAAATAGCGAACTCGTGGTGTTTCAGTCTCGGGGCCACAGGATCACCTTAGTACCACCCTTCTATTTGAATGGTGTTGAATTAAATAGAGTTTCGCGATTTAAGTATCTGGGCCATTGGGTATCGGAGAACCTCACGGATAATGAGGACGTTGTGAGAGAACGCTGGGCGTTGGCTGTTAGAAGCAATATGTGGGCTGTGGTTTGCACGGTGTATAGTACCTGTTAAAGTGATACTTTTCAAAGCATTCTGCCAAACCTTTTATATGTGTAATCTGTGGATCAACCGTTCGCAGAAGACAATTAACGCTCAGCGCTTTCAGTACAACAACGCGTTTAGAGTGTTGCTGGAATTGCCGCGGTACAGCATCATGTATGTTCGCAAAGCTCACACGGATGGCTTTCATGCTATTCTTAGAAAGAGTGCTGCCTCGTTGTTAAGCCGTATCCGTGGCTGCCCAAATGACGTTCTTCGCGTCATAGCCGGTGGGGTTGACTGGCCAATCATGCATCCGCCTTCAATTTGAGGACTGTTTTTATTTGTTGTTTTTAAAATTAGTAGATCCTGATAGAACTTCATACATAATTATGTAACTATTATAAGATTATTGACTGTATCGGTGAAATAAATTAATTTTGATTTGATTAAACATTTTGTAATAATATCATTAACTTTGAACAAAACTCGATTCACAACAAATATTTAGTTGTGAATAGTTTTTTCCCTCGATTTCGGGCGTTAATGGGTTTTGACTTCATCAAACCCTGTTTTTGCCTTTAGGGTGGAGTCACCTTTCCGATCCGCATTTCCGATTATATTCCGCAATTGCTACACTGCCGTTTACTGGGTGTAGTAGTATTCGGCAATTGCAAATTGCAATGCAGTCGGGAAACAGCTCGCATGACTACACACTATGTGTTACAATCTGCCCTTTTATCTCAACAAATTCGCATTTGATAGCCGTCATACGTCCGAAGTAGGCCGAGATGAGGTATAATAGCCATTGCATTAGCACTAGCAATTTATCATAGTCTCTACTGATGCCTTGACACCGATTATGATTTACTTAGTACTGCAGTGTGAGATATCTAAGTGAGTTTACTCTACGTTATGAGCTATGTACTTTAAATCATGTGAAAACATCTATTTACTTTATGTAATGCATTCGAGTTTAGCCTTGATTGACATAAGAACAGGTAACGTAAACAAATATGTGTACATATCTCATTGTGTAGTCAACGCGGTAGCTGCCATGACTAAAACATAATTTTTGCTACACATAATTAGGTGTCTCCCAGGGCGCCCTAATGAGCCCAATTTTTAGTACTGTGTATGCAATCAAAGAAGCCGAGGTGGCCTGTTAGTTTGACCAATCGTCTCTCAAGCAGATGCCGTGGGTTCCAATCCGGGCTCGAAGTTCTGAGTTTTTGGAATGTATGAATGTAAAGAAAACATCGTGAGGAAACCTGCACATCGAAAAAGGTTTACAACTCTCGGAAAACGTGTGAAGTCGCAAACCAGCATTGGGCCAGCGTGGCGGACTATGGCCTAAACGTATAAATATATTGATGATGATACAATCTAGCTACTTCTTAAAAAAGATAATTTTTTTATTGGCATCTCAATAGACAGTAATGTTGCTGTTTTTAATTATTACGCTTGTTTTAACCGTCTCTCATTGCAATATCTAAGTGTTTTTATTTTGATTATAAAGGTATCTTAAGAACTTATCTACACATTCGTATCAAGACTGTAGAGAGAGGAAGGAGGTAAGTAGATGTGACTTAAAAAAAATTAAGAAAAATTGTTCTGAAATAATACAATTGCATATTTTTAGAGCCCATTGAAAACCAGCGTCACAACATAGTCTTGATTGTGACTTTAGCTAAATGGAATCCTTTTTGCATACGCCACAGCCGCACACATATCAGTATAGTATTATTTAGTATAGTACAACTTGTTGTTCAAATGTTAGCTACGCTATTTTTTATGCTATTTCTGTTTTTATTTAAAGTAGTTTTTTATCTGCCCTTTTTTATAATGTGGCGTTGCAGTAAATTATTTCTATTTCTATAACAACAGTAAAACTCCTTGTAAAAGAGTCCGTCCAGGGAAGTAGGTACTGCCACCATGCCTATTTCTGCCGTCAAGCAGTAATGTGAGCAGTACTGCGTTCCGGCTTTGAAGGGTAAGGTTGCTGGTGAAATTACAGGCATATGGAACTTGTCTAGTTTACATCTCAGGGTGACGGAACCAGTAGCATTGACCCTCAGGTCTTTGGAATTTAAAGCTTTGGCACTGCAACTGTTATGGATAAGCGCGTCGTTTACCACTAGGTGGACGACTTGATCGTCCCGTCATTTGGTACGGTGGTGGCGCCAGTGACCGATAAGCGCCTCTGTTCAACATCTTTTTCTAAATTCATTTGTAATAAGATTTAGGACAAAATTATCTACCATAGTAACACGTTTGTTATAGGTAAGTGTCAATTACTGAGTGTTTGTGTCGATTACTGATTAGTTAATTAGTGGATTTTTGTTGTTAATTACTGGAGATTTAGATTAAGTTTAGTTTTTTTCAGTCATAATTATAGTAGTTTTTTATGAAACATACTACAGCATAATATTTCTTGAGGGTTATATTTAACTGATCACTATGGATATCTAAAAACAAAAAAGTTATTTCAAATTTAAAGACACGTTTCTCTTAAATTATCGACCATGACCATATCGCCTATGTATACCTCATGGAAGAATTTCATAAGTGGAGTTACGTCAAAAATGCTTATTGTTTGCTTCATTAAATACAGAAAGATATAACCCACGTCCTCGCCAATTCTTATAACTCTATTGATAAGTTGTCAATAGAGTTAAATAAACATTTTTATATCATAAAAAACATGATTTCCTTCACAAGCTGCGGAGTCAGTAGAAAATGCCACAAAAACTCCACAAACTCCAGATGATGAAATCAAACCACTGACATTAGCAATTGAATCGATTACAATACACAAACTGTATGGTCTCAAACCAAATATTCGTACAAGCTAGAAACCAAGTTTCAAATCGTTCATTGTTGTAATAAAGGGCACTAACAGTCACGATTTGCGATTATGAAAGCTCGAATGATAAGCTCTTATGTAGGTTAGCCTACTTGTTACAGATGACGGGGTATTATGCATAGTTTTGTTGAGAACTTGGTTTTAAATCGATTAGATTGAAAAGATGATCAGAGGCTGTGTTGTAGTGGAGCATTTAGGAACAGCGGATTATTACTTATACTTAAACAGCACCACTGTTTTATTTTAACTAATGACGTTTTACTTTTAACCACGGGTCTACACTGGGAAACCTTGCAATGTAATACTTATACAGGGTATTAGAAAATGGCGTGAACACTTTTTGACAAAGTGGCGTGGAAAATCACAATTTTTATCTCCATTTCGATAATGGATCTTCTGCGTATTGAAAATAAGAATCATACAATATGTAAAGCAAAGATTATACCACATTTCAGCTGGTAATCGTAATCGTGATAACAAACTTTAACAAATTTTTCAAAAGTGTGACCACCAGTTTAACTGTAATACTTTTCTGTTACAGCCTGTATAACAAAACATGTTCAAAGTTATTTTACTATTATGCAATGCGTTAAACCAATAATGTATTTCATAAGAAGCTCGTTAAGAAAATTCATTTTAAATCTATATTAGGTGCCGCATTTTAATACATAACATTGGCCGTTAATGTCATGCGAAAGAAATTGGTCAAGAGAGTACCTGGTGGATGTCTATGGTCCCTGTTTAACTCAGTGGGGGACAGGCGCAACAGTATATATAGTGTAACGCAATTCTACAAAGTTCAAAAGTTGTACTTTAATAATTACGTTGCACGATGGCAATTATAGTCCATTGAAACGTTTGGCAACGATTACCATGGGAATTGTGGTGTTGAAACAATGGCGATTGATAGCCTCCGCTATGATATATTGCATGGGAGTTAATATTTCCATGTAATAAAAGCAATGACTTCTAATTAAAAATTTTAGGTTTTAATTTACTTTTTTAAAAACAAAAAATTCGTAGATATGGAAATAAATTAATTTGCTATTCCGCGAACTCTTAGGAGACTTATAGGTAGTACCACCACTGAATTACGAGCGCAGTATTTACTGAAATTCGAATGCTGTTTACGTAAACTGTGATTAACGGTGTTGGTTACACATAAAGTCACTATTTGCTTGGGTCGAGCGGCAGGGACGCTGGCATTATTTTAGAATTTATTTTTATACAAACGATATTAAAGCCAATTGAAAAATGTATATCGTATAGCACACCTGTTCTATTTAGTTCAGTTGATATAAAAAAAAATCATTGGTATATGTAAAGTACCTATTGAATACAGCGGTTTTCCTGTAAATTTCGAGATGAAAATTTTTAGGAATTGTGTTTTCTCACACCGTATTGTAATCAATATACATATTCAATTTTGCTGTATATTTTTTTCGTATGCGGAATCTACCAAAGCCATTTGACGTTGTATAGACTCTTAACGATTGGTGACTTATAATTAGGAATTTCAAAATGGTGAATATAGCTTTGACAAAAAAAATATGCATTAAATGCTACTTGTAGTGACTGTACAATTTGCCATACAAAATTGCAAAATATTTAACGCGTTCGCTAGGTGTCATTGTAACTCATGGTAGAGGCACTGTCATTATTTTTTTAATATATCCTGTCATTTCTCATAAAATTGATAGTCATAATGTATGGTATTCTTGTAGCGTATTGTTTCTCATAACGCGATTGTTTAAAGAATTATGTGATTTTTCACAACAGGTCAAATTTAATTGGATAGGTTAGGTTAGATATAATTCAATGTAAAAAGATAATGCACAAAACGTCCAGAAGACGAAAATATGAATTATTTGTTACACATACTCCTACATAAATAAAATATTGTTTCTCATAATGATTTATTATGAGAAACCATTATGTTATGTAACACTAAGAATTTTATGAGGAACTGTACAGTAAAGTTTTTCTATAGGGCACAGGTACCATAACCACTATTCTATTATGTGAAAATAAATGGAATTTTCAAATTAAAATAACATTATGATACTTTTTTTGACGTAATCAAATGCACTTCGTTCTCTATTCCAACAATTTATCGATTACGATTTACCACAGTTCGTTAGTGTAGCTCAGTAACTACAGATCAAGTCACTCAGTTGGTTAAGAGCGGTGGCCCCGGCATAGCAATAGACGCTGGTTCGCGTACAGTCAGATCGAAGGCTTTTTTTGTGTCTGTTCGATCTTTGTATAATAACAAAGTACTGAAATATTTTCACAAAAAAGATATAACTGGGCAAGGTTCTCGTCTAAGAAAAAGAATGTTTATAAGTGCCATAAAAAGCTTTCTTTCTTTTAAACTGACTTCAAAAAAATTAGGTGGTGGTGGTCTTAATTGGACTATATTGTTTTGTATGTACCGATATTACGCGATAATTCAAAATTTGTGAACAGATTTTGATGATTTTTTTTTTTGTTGGAAAAAAGGTACCACTGAGGTACCCATTGGTCCCATTCAAATTTGACAAAAATATTTCACCTCCGATTCCAGTAAAACTTGGCAAATAGATGTAATTCCATGAACTTTAGAGTTCAGTTTATTGCGGTAATTTAGCGTCACGCCTGTCCCTAGCAGTTGCTGAGCCAATCAGAGTTTTAAAGCTCAAAGATCTGAGGAACACTGCCACTGCGCTTGTCATCCTGAGACATAAGTTGGCGAGTCCCAAGTACCAGTAATTTCACCAGCGCCCTTGCCCTTCAAAACTAGAACGCAGTAATGTTCACGATACTGCGTGGCGGCAGAAATAGGAGAAATATCAGTACTTCCCTGGATGAACTCTTTTACAAGGTACTCTACTGCTACTAAAGGCTATTGTTAAGTGTTTAAGATCTGGTATATTATTAAGTAACTTTCAAGTTGACTTTGCATATGTATTACACGGTCAAAGTACTTAACTCGTATAAAAGCTTAATTCAATCAATCTACACTAGCGGTTTTCTCACTAAACAAAGTTGCGCAGTGTCTGATGACATTCCACTAAGATGAGTTCACGCGAGTTAATGCAATTTCAACTATTCGCACATACCTACATTGCAGGTTTTGTTAATACGCAAATAAACTAATCATTACGCTCTTGAGTACGGGAGATGAAGTAAAGACATTCCTTCATATTGTCTTTAACCTGTTTTACATACTTTTATACAAAAAATAATTTGGACTAGATAGAACATTTTTTTTCGTGATACCAAGTAACGGTATATATTTACTCCGTGGCCGAACGATTACCATGCCGGACTGCCAAGCAGAGGTCCCAGGTTCGATTCCCGGCCCGGGAGAAATATTTGTATGGCCTAAATTGGTTTCTCTCGTCAGTTTGGGTGTAATTTGTATTTGTCTATATACGTGTCCATGGCACCCGCTAAACAGGGTTTCCCTAGTGAGTGTGAGTGTGTGCGTTGTTATATTATTATTTTATAATTGTGCTAACGTTGCTCTACCTCCAACAATGGGGTAAAAGGAACAGTAATCGTATTTCTTATAAAAGTAATGTACATACCTTGTGTTCTCAAGATTTCAAAATTGTCCAATTTGTTTTTACCGTCTATTGGATTTGGAGCAACGTAGTGACATCTTTTTGAAATCATTGGAACTACTTTGTTTTTCTGTTTTATCGACGGAGAGACTATAACACTAAACTCTTTAAACTATGAGTTAACGCATCAAGACCCTCTTCCCCTGTTGTTCCTCTTACCCCTCCTGACCCTACCCATATCGGACAAGCTTACTTCTCCGATAGTGGAGCAAGTTAAGTATTCAGCCTGCATCGGCTCAGTGTGGTAAACTAATGATTACATAAACTCTCACCTTAGAGGAGATCCGTGCTCGCCAGTGAACTGTAATTGATGACAATTCTAAACTTACATATATATATTTATACGGTACTAAAACGTTACATATACTTTCTAAGACTAAAAACTTATACCAAGAAATTCGAAAACTTCTCGTAAATTTCGTAATGCCGTCGGAGCAAGTGGGCAGTGTAGCGGGTTCGGTTCCTGACAGTGACACACGACAGGTCGTGACTATTGCAACGCCTGAACAATGGACCTGGTAGTGGAATAGTAGTTTGATAATTGTTAGCGGAACGATCTTTAAAATGCACTAAATTTACTTTTGATTTCATGGTGTTGATCCATTGATATGGGTATATTGTAGGCAATGTGGGACTATAATCAGATAAAAACTTGATATATTTTTATAAAACACTTTTGAACAACAAAAGCGATCATTCAAATGAAAAGTCTGTAAATTATAATATTTTTAATCTGTTATGTAAATATCAACCACACCACGTGACGTCATATTTAGGTAAACAAAGAAACGTCACCGCACTGACCGTTCTCGTGTAATATTGTGTTTTTTTCAGTTTAAATACTTTGACTAACAACTGTGATTTGTGTTTGAAGACAGTAATTAATCAATACGTAAACTTCTCGCAAGCGGCAAATGCACATTGATCAGTTTGTTTACCGACCAATGACGTCATACGTTATGAAATAACAAGCGATACCATTTTCGTGACTTTTTAAAATTGTATTTGAACACAGTTTCAGGGATTTCAGCAGCTTTATTAAAATAAAAAAAAATTTCTCGGCTGAATACATCCATTATGTTTAATTTTCTTCTGAAAAGTTGTTCTAGAATAATTTGCGTGAAAATTGAAGCCTAAGACGATAGACCAATCATACCAGTCCATTAAAGTAATATATTAGATATGTTCATAAAACGTT
>NW_020653851.1:17677925-17747052 GCF_003589595.1 Hyposmocoma kahamanoa | reverse complement strand
CTATCTACAGGTACGCGTATTGTAATTTTATGCTCATATATTATCCAAAACCAGGAAGTATCTTATTTCCTAAAGCTGTAAATCATATGTACGATTATTCGTGAATAAAATGTTTTTAATTTACCTCCAGTGTTACGTATTGACTAGATGAAAATAGACAAGCACTTTCTCTTTAGCATTTAACAATTGTTCAAACAATAGCTAACAAAAGCCTTTAGATCCATTTGCTATAATCTTTTATAATTATCAAATACAATTTCTTTTATAGCTATTATCGGTTGAAGTTAAATAAGTTTCATCAGGAATCAATTGTTCACAGACTCATTGTTGTTTCCAGTCGTTTTGTTGAAATTAAGGCTGTTGAAATTCATACTGTCTCAATCATTTCTGCACGACTCTATTTTTATTGCAATATTCGACTGCGACTCTATTTTTATTGCAATATTTTAAAACTGTTATTTCTAAACCAAGACTTGTTGAGTAGGAGCTACAAAATCTCGACTATCGCAGAAAAGTAGCCGAGTGATCGGATACATTTCGGGGAATGTGCGCAGGAACTTTTCAATATAGTTCCACCCTCACCGTTCCTTTTACGGTCGACTAGAAGGTGCGGAACACTCCATCCTTAAGTCGGTGATATACCACTCATTCGCATTAAATGCTTTGCTTCGTCCTTTCTGATGCGTACGGCAAAGGAATGAAATACTCTACGGCGTCTGTATTTCCCGAAAAGTTAAATTTGGGACTACTCAAACACGGACCATCGTCACTTAACATCAGTGAGATTATTTATGTATAAAAAAATCTTCCTTCTTATTTTATGCACTTATTTTAATATAAAACAACTGTTTTTAACCTATGAAAAATAATAAATGTTTCGAAAAGAGAAGCTAATAAACACAGAATATACCGACAAATTTAACAATATTTATCAAATGACCATGAATTCATTCAAAATAATATGCTTATCTTCCAAAAGAAATACTAAATTACCTATTTACGTATTTAATATTTCCGTATCATACGGAATACTTTAAAAAGCACTTAAGCTTATGAAACATATAACGTCGATTTTAAATTTCTAATAGGCGATTTACGATAAAAATGATTACCAATAATTTTCGGTAAAACATAAATAAAATTTAGTAGTGTATAAGTATTACGTCAGCAAGACTTTTCGGAAATTCCAGTTTTTTTCGGAGGTTTCCGTATTTTTATTTGCGGAAAAGTTTTCAGTACCTTAGTCTATTAACGAAGTAATATTCTTAATTTGATTAAGCTTATTTTTAATTTCCTTTTTAGAGCTTTTACCTCCGTGGTCGAGTGGCTGGCACACCGGTTTTCATGGTGTCGCTATCTTTGAGGTCCCGGGTTCAATCCTGGACCGGCTCAATGAAGACAAACCAACTTTCCTATATTATCTCCGAGCTGGGTATTTGTGGAATCGTCGTTGTTTCGGATTTCCACAAGTCACAAGTGATTAAGTTACTCACTTTGAGATTATTATTATTATTTTATTTAGTATATACAGTGACCCTTCATCTATTAAGCCGGTTCTAACTCACTAGCGCGTTGTAACCGTAACCGCATGTTGCATGTTACGTTACCAAAAATCACAGTGTGTACGTGGTACGCGAACTTGTCGCGAACGGAACACGTGCTGTTCGCAGTGAGCCGACGATAACCAGGTACTCACTCTAGCGCGTGAAGACTGCTTCACACGTATACACTAGAACCTCGTTACTGTATCTGTCAACAAACTGATACAGCTTGCTAATGAGTACCCGGCTCAAGATAGTTCGTAAGCAATATTCATTAATAATTATATTTTTGAATAGTACACTTTTCGACTTGCCACTCTATGGTCTTTCTTTAAATTTCTTTTAGCTTTTTAATCTTCTTTTCACATACGCTATGCTTTTTTCGCGTGTCCAAATCATACTGAACCTGATGTCTTTTAAAGGCCGCATTCTCCGACTCCAAATTACACAACGTACCTGTAACAATTACACCATTCAATTAGCATTAACAACACTATCGTAAGAACAATTTTCTGTGCATTAAGCGTAATACGAACGTAATAAACATTTACTGTACTTAATTTAATTGGTGGTTCAGTACAATTAAGTTCATGTAATATTTTCTAACTGTTTAATTGCTAGAACGTCGGCTATCACGACGTGTCAAGAATATAGACGGAATAGTCGTGATTTAACTTAATTTGAGAGAAATTTGTTAATTGCTTTTAATTATTTTGTTCAGAAAATAATAGCTTATAAATAAATAACGCACCCACTTGTTGAGTTGCGGACACCAGCCCGTTGCACCAAGTACCAAGTATCAAGTAACGCACCCACTCAAAGCCCCGCACTAAGGAAGCCCTACCGCCGGCGCCATGGACACACACATATAGACAACCACAAATTAGAATAGCATGCAACGCCACAACACATAGATAATATATAGACACAAAAAAAAATGATAACAGAGACAAGCGAAACAAAATACAAATAATTAATAAACAAAATAAAAATACAATATAAAATCAAACAATACTGACAAATAAACAAAAATACGGACTATTTCAAATTTTGTACTGTCATTTGTACGGTTGTTACGTACGCAAAAGGACTTTATTCAACATAAGCCACAGCATAATAGACTTTGGCGCTGGTTTTCAATGAGCGCGTAACACACAGACGTAAACTACTTAAATATTTGTGTATGATTATCATACTTTTACGATGTATAAAATTATTACAATCATGTAGCAATTTCTGTCGGCTATAAATATTAGTCATAGGCAAAGGCCAATGGCAATGGCGAATAACATAACAATTATAGATTGACATTATCGTCCATCTAAATAGTATAATTTCTGTTATGGCAAGTGTCAGTTTACAATACACTTACATAAGAGATCGTGTGGACTTTTGATTATACAGTTATGCAAGATTTTTATATCAATATTGACATGTTAATAATTGTGGCCCTATTTTTTTTATATTATTTGTAATTTCATTGTCATGTAGGTCGATTTTTGTTACTAATTGTTCTGAATGCCACAATATTCTTTAAAATTAGGACTAAAAGGCCCTATATACAGGACGATCCGTCTTCACGATCAGTAAGTAGCGACGAATCGATATGATTATTTTGACGACTGATGGAATGGTCTGTATAAAAGGGTCTTTAAGCCAATTGTCGATCAAAATGGGGAGAAAAAGAGTTTAATGTAGCAAAGAAGCTCAAAAGATTTTGTTATTTTCACTATATTTGTATGGCGTACATTTATTTCTCTTGAGTTTGGGTGTAATTTGTGGTTGTCTATGTGTGTCCATGGCACACGCGATACAGGGTTTCCCTAGTGCGTATGTAAGTGTAAATATTATGTTATATACAAACTGAATATGTGATATATCAAAAATACAATACAATGTCACAGGTAGTAACCTCGTCGACCTTTTACCTAAAAACTTTCAAAAAGTGCCAATCAAACCGACGCACTACTTCTTAAGGTCAAATGAGGTAAATATTAAATAACACCACTTACATAATTTCATTTCATTTGTTTTACGTTCATTGCGTTTGTGTACACAACGACACTATGATCTATTTTTAGTATTATCAAAATGGGCAAAAAGGTAGCTACGGTGAACCCCATATTAAGATACAGGTTGTCAAAATTTTACCGTTTTTATGGCATTTAAGTTACAGTTTTGTATCTGCAGAGCTCCTTGTGAAAGGATGCGTTGAGAGAAGGGCTGCCACCTTACCTATTTCTGCCGTCAAGCAGTGACGTGAGCTTTCTGGTTTTGAAGGGTACTGGTGAAATTACAGGCATATGGGACTTATTAAATTATGTCTCAGGGTGACGAGCGCATTGAGGCTGCCTCTTAGATCTTTGCTATTTAAAGCTCTGGGTGGCTGCAACTGCTGTGGACAGGCGTGTTGCTTACCACCAGGTGCACGAATCGTTTGTTCCGTCACTTGGTATTATACAAAAATATATTTCTTATCAAAATACGGAAGCTACGATGAACGATACAGTGGATGAAAGATACAGCGTGTCAAAATTCTTTGTTGAAAATTTTACCGATTTTCTGTACGGCGTTTTTTGTAGTTCAACAAAGTGACAGTTCGTATAGATTAACCTGGAGCTGAGCGTACGTAAAGTCTTCATATTACATCGTTAGAATCTAGGCAGGGCTCCTCATTAACTGAAACTATAGCCTGTTTCATAATTGCCTAGTAAATTGATACAATATTCCTTCATAGGAGATGTGTAAGAACATAATAAAGCATAATTGGTAGTGCCTTCTTGGACATCGTGGGTACTGGCCGGCGGTAATAGATTTGATGCTCATGTTTTTTTAAATTAATTATAAAATAGAAAAAAACAAATTCCATGAAAAATCTAACTATTTCGACATATGCTGCATTTCGAGTTCTTAGGTTTTCGCGATTGTTACACATAGGAAATGAAACTATTTTTCCGGATTTAAATCGCGTATATTTGTTTTTTCAAACAAACCGATGTTTCGTGTAACGCGATTTAAATTCGGAAAAATAGTTCCATTTCTTATATGCTGCATTCCTTGTAAAAAATTTAAAATGCACTCTGCATCACCACATGGAGTCAATTTTATTTGCCGATGTTAACAATAGTGAAGAATTGATTTGTGAAATAAAGTGTCTTTTTAAAGATTTTTTAATATCTAGTGACGGGACAAGCACGCCTGGTAATAAGCAACACGTCTGTCCATAGCAGTTGTAGTGCCACTCAGAGCTTTAACTCGCAAACATCTGTCTACCACTGCGCCCTTCACACTGAGACGTAAGTTAACAAGTTCCATATGCCTGTAGTTTCACCAGCATCCCTACTCTTCAAAACCGTATCACAGTAATGCTTACGTTACATCTTGGCGGCAGAAATATAGACATAATATTTTTCTGGACCAACTCTTTCACATGAAACTCTACTGCAGTGTTTCAGCACGATATTACGACTGCCGTAGCTTAGTTGGCAGAGCGGTAGCCACGTTGAGGCAACAGTCGCAGGGTGAAATCGAGTTGGTTCGAAGGAATTTTTCTTCTTGTTAATTCGATCTTTCTGTCAGTAATAGTGTAGTATTTTCACAAGAAATAGATAAAAACAAAATGTTACAAAATAAAATTACAGCTACAACAAGCTATCAGACATCCTCCGATAGTAACCGAAGTGTAATAACAAACACCTTAGGTCATTGAATTGAATTAGGAAATTGAATTAGGTCATTGAATGAAAAATGAATTCCTGTGCACAAGATACATTAAGCCACAAAAGTTCAATGTGCACCTCGTATATTCCGTTCAAGTATTTCAAAGTCATATAAATTAGAATAAAGCACTGGAGCCATAGATTGTGCAAGATGCAGTCACCTGGCTGCACATCCGGCAGAGTATCATTATTCAAGTTGGATTATTTGTTTCCACTGTTCTCCGATACGGTACAATAAAATACGAACAGCTATTTGGAATTCCCTTCCTGCAAACTATTATTTGATAACCTCATTGGTCGAGTGTTTTCATGACGTCGCTATGTTTGACGTCCCGAGTTCTATCCCCGGCCGGGCTAATGTAGAAAAACTGACTTTACTATATAGTCTCAGGTGTGGGTGTTTGTCGCTGTTTCCGATTTCCATAATACAAGTTCTTTAGTTACATATTTTGACATCAAAGCAACGATGATGTTGTCTAATATTTCACAACAATAATAACGCTCACACTTATAACCCATTGCGGAAAACCGCGGGTGCAACAAGAAGAACAAGTCATACGCCTGGTGGAAAGCGACATGCCTGTTCATAACTGTTGCAGTGCCACTCAGGGCTTTAAATCGCAAAGATCTGAGGGGCACTCCCACGGCGCCCGTCACCCTGAGACATAAGGTGACAAGTCCCATGTGCCTGTAATTTTACCGGCATCCTTATCCTTAAAAAACGGAATACAGTAATGAGATCACAAACGGCTTGGTGGCAGAAATAGATGGCAGTACTTCACTAGGCGAACTTTTTCACAGGGAACTCGACTGCTTTTTATAGGTCAAGTGCGCACTTAATTTTTTATTTAAAAAATGCAATGTTTCGAACATTGTCGTGGTTGATACGAAATTCTTCAGCAAGGTCGCACATACTCTCGTACATAATAACTATCGATATTTTCAATTGAATATCGGTCTTCCTACTCTAGCGATCGTTGCAGTTATTCATAGAAGATGTATAGTCCGATTTGCTGGATAGAATATACAATTTTAAACTTTCGTGTTGCTATGATTATTAATACAAAGATCGAACACAAAGAAAAATCCCTTCGATTTGACATCACTCGAACCTGTGTGTATTTGTCAATTTAGGACAACCGCTCTACAAACTGCGCTACAGATCGTGTCATCAGACCTTATGAATTTTATTTGTTTTTGGTTTTAACGGCGTTGTTCGCGTTTTAAAACGGCCATAAAACGCGATTAAGCAATTTACTAGGTTTTTCTCTATGCGTATAGTAAAGAACGTTATTTTTTGGTTTTAACGGGGCTTTGTTCGCGTTGCATTATACTAACATTTCATAACGGGAATAAACGAGATTGAACAATTTAATAGGTATTTGCACACGTCAATTATTATTTTTTTATTTAGCCTAAAAATGTATAAATATATTTTATTGCTATGTACATATTATTAATATCTAAGCATACATTATTAGTATTGAATGTGAAGTATATTTATTTGACAGTCTACATTAGAAGATATTTTTGGTTGCGCCTCCTTTCCAAGTCTAAAATTTCTATCTTAAGGTTGCCTGGAAGAAATTGCTACATAGCAATAAGGCCGCATGTTGTAAATTAGCTTATTCTGTTATACTTATATTGCTTTACTGCACTACTTTATCAATTTCATTCATTCATTCAATAACGTCGCAAAGAAGATATCATTACGTTTATAGAAATGGAAACAAGACGGACGCAGCATGGTACCATGCGCAGCGACAGTCTACCTTGTAATACACTGCAAAATATCACTGGTACTTATGATATTTCAAATTATTTATGTCACCGGCATGTGCTTAAAGGAATTCGATGCAGTTTTATAAGACAGAAACAAGTAAATGTTAGAAAGTAACAATAATATAGTAAAATTGTGCAAATTCGTATTGCGATCAGCGCAGGATCGTGTCGTTATAGCGATCTTTTGAGAGGCCCACATCTTTCGAGAGAAATGCTGATGATAAATGTAGAAAACAACCACACATATACCTGGTCTAAAACCTAAGGATTTCCATGTACGGACAACGGCAGACCAGACTACACATTTTTGTTCGAAAATCGCCTCCAGTGCAACGGAACAAGATACGTTAATGTGTAGCTTGTACTTTAAATACCAGATAAAATTGTAATATTGAAAGGAACTTTCACTGAATTACTGTGCCACTGATATAGAAGACAATTAAAGAATAATTTAGAGCTTATTCAAAGGAGTTACAAAAGATAAAACAACAACACGCTCCAGAATGAAAGTGACCAAACACAAAATCTTAACCTATCAAATACACAAAATAAGGTTTGAAATTGTGACAATTTTGTATTATTTAATTTATTGCTCATGAGGTACCAAAGATAATGGCCTCGTCAGTACCGAAAAACTACTGGTTTTTATAAATAGTGGTGGTAAGCGACGTGTCTGTATGACAGTTGCTATGTTGTTCAGAGCTTTAATCGCAAATATTTGAAGGTCACTGCCCCTGCGCCCGTCACCCTCAGACAAAATGAAAAGTTCCATGTGCCTGTAATTTCACCAGCAACCTAACCCTTCAAAACCGAAACGCACATTACTGCTTGTCAACAGAAATGGACAGGGAAACTAATCAAATCTGCAGTGGCAGTTGTGGTGTCTCTCCCCAGACTATGGCACATCTTTTATCTTGTCCTGCGTGCCACTACACCTGCACAGGCGAGGACCTGTACAACGCAACAAATTTGTAACAATCGTGAAATCTATGAACTCGATAAAATAGAATATAATTAATTTATTTTAAATACAAAGTCGGACAGTATACGCACTTCAAAGTGAAGCAGTATGGATTTTAACAAAAATAATGACCAGCTGTCGGAACTTGGTATCTTGTTGTATTTGCTTATAAAATTTATAGCTACGTAGATGATTTATTCTAACTAGATGTCAAGGAAACGATCACTGCCTACATAGACGATTTAAGTACTAAATACCGGTAGCAGCATACCTTCATTCGATTTCTAGTTAAATTAATTATTTCAGATAGACAGACAGATAAATTCTAGTTTATTGAATACCGCCACACCGTATTAAGTAAAGGACGTAATGGTATTAGATAATTTTAAGAGGAAAATTCTTTCGATATGCCTGTACTCAAACCAGCGTCTGTGCCATGTTGCGGCATGCCAGGGCCACTACTTCAGATCTTACCAATTTCCCTATAATATGTTTGTTTGGATTTAATCGGTTTGTTTCGCCGTCATCGCGCCTGTAAGCAACTTATGACGTTACTCTTCTGCTACCAGAAACTGACGAGAGATGTCGCTTTATTCATTTATTTAATAATAATGAGTAACAATTAATAACACACTAGTAGATAATTTTTACAAAAAAAATATGAAATAACATCATGATCCATACTATTAATATTATAAATGCGAAGTAACAGTGTTTGTTATGTTTTCACCCTTTAACCGCTGAACCAAATTTTACGAAATTTGGTTTAGAAATAGGTTTGGTTTATTAGAAGGGTAATAAGGGTGCTGGTGAAATTACAGGCAAATGGAAATTGTCACCTTGTTTCTGGGTGACGGTTTTTTTTTTTTTTTTTTTTTTTTTTATACTTGACAGGCAAATGACTCCACTCCACCTGATGTTAAGTGGAAAGTGGTATCCAAACGCGAAGGAACCTAGTGCAGCGATGAAACCCTCACTGCACTAGCCACCTCCACCCTGCCTGCCTACAATATGCCTCGTTTGAAGGACCCCATATCATAAGAGGGAGGGAAGACATGTGCCGGAAGGGAGTTCCATTTGTCAACCGTGCGGCAGAGAAAGGAGCCACCAAACCTTTTAGTACGCGATGGAATGCGGCAGGTAGTGAGTGGTGAGGGGTGCATCGGCAGTGCTCATAACATCTTTGCGATATAAACGTATGAATGATACTGCGACTGTTATGCAAAGGCGTGTCGCTTACCACCAAGCACACGACTTGTTCGTCTCTTCACTTGGTATTATAAAAAACGATGGGACCTAGGAGACTTACTTTTTTTTTTACTTTTTCTGACAAAAAATAAATCTTAAAGGGGGTGAAATGGAGGACGAAATTTTGTATAGGGGACCAATTATTTTTCAAGTAAGTAGTACAGTAGGGTACTCGAAGTACTTCTACGCAAATGAAGGCGCGGGCACAAGCGACTATTTAATAAATAGATAACTACCCTTTGTCACTATTTTTATAGCTTTTCTAACTCTACTAACAGCGATGCAACAATTTTTAACCGACTTCAAAAACGGAGATTCTCAATTCGACTTTTTTGTGTATATGTTACGCGATTACTCCGTCAGTTTTGAACCGATTTTGTTGATTTTTTTTTTTGTTGGAAAGAGGGTACTTCACTATTGGTCTCATTTAAATTTGAAGAGAATATTCTACCATTAAGAGTCGTAAACTAGGGGAGAATCCGGCTTCGCGCACTTTCCGGTAACCGATCGTTAAATTTTTAGTTTCACTTTGTATATACATGTAAGCAAAGTTTGACGTCGGTTCCTTTTTGTTTAGTAAAAATTATTAAGATATGTTATCATTTTGATTGCGACCCAAAAAGATAACCATACGATATTCTTTCAATTAATCATTTTTTTAATTTGTGATATGTAATTTAATATCCTTAGAACCATTTATTCCTAGTAGCTCCATATGTACTTTGTTCCACGTGGAACTGCTGCAGTTAATCGGTACGATTAACGTCTTAACTAAGCTTAGAAAAAGAATTGAAACAGTGAAGATACGTCAAAACCCGTATTGACTCCAACTCCAATTTTAAACGTTTGTAGACCTTGATTTGATGTCGGCCTGTATTTCTAGTTCTATTACGGTAACTTGCCGTATCTTATTTAAAATACCAACGTAATTAGTTGACTAAAAAATACCATAGATATTTCCCAACATAGTCCATAAAATATTTTGTATAGGATTGAGCCCACCGTGCAACTAAAACATTTAACAGACATCTGTATGACAGAATTCAATAAAACATTTCTGATAATTTTAAACACGCCGTATAAATTTATAGGCGCAACTTTTTAATTTGCGAAATGTAATATAAAATCCTCCAAAAACCATGTATTCCTAGTAGCTCCATATGTACTTAGTTCCACGTAGAACTACACTAATACAGTATTTTACAACTTTGATGAAAATTTATTATAAGTACACATTACAACTTAGAAAATAAAATTTTGAATCGGAGTATGTAAACAAACTTTTTTCGTCAGCATTATAAAAACGGCCTCTGACGATTCGTAAGTCTACAGAATTTCTAGCACAGCCGACGACCACCGACAGCCACACA
Organism: Hyposmocoma kahamanoa; assembly: GCF_003589595.1. NCBI lineage: Eukaryota > Metazoa > Arthropoda > Insecta > Lepidoptera > Cosmopterigidae > Hyposmocoma > Hyposmocoma kahamanoa. The sequence goes on along the minus strand of NW_020653851.1, from coordinate 17,736,431 downwards.
ACGACCCCTCCCATTTAATATTAAAATTTAACCAATTGCAGGACGACAACGATCACTGCACCCATACATCGCTACGTGCTCGTCTGCGTTACCAAGGACGACCCTCTGCCCTTTGTGCACAAGTGCGAGTTCGTGCGAGCTAATCGGTAAAATCACGGACCCGTAAGTGGCCGTTTTAAATGGCGTCCATTCGTGCTAAAAGAGACAATATGGGTTGACGTAGTGCATTCATGTGTACGTTTATTTATATGGACAGAACTCGGGACTACCCATTTCCACCGCAAAGCTACATTAAACGTTGAAGCAGTTCGACACGATAAGAAGAACTATATCGCCCTGTTCCGGATTACGATGTAGAGAAAGCCAGGACAATCACTGGCACAGAAGACTTAAGGCCTTATGTCCTGTAGCTGACAGCGCTTTTTCGATATTAAAAATACTTCCTTGTAATCTATAGGCAATACTTATATCTTTCCATCAGGTAGACCGTTCGACAGTTTCCCGATTGGAATAATAAAGAATATAAAGAATAACTTAAACATTTTTCAAAAACGTTTCGACGTCAATTCTGCACCTTGTCACCAATAAAGAGAAACCACAATTTAATCACGTACCCAATTTCAATTATGGTTTAACTGTAGTTTCAATCAGCTGCGGTTCATATTCAATTAACATCGAAATAATAAAGCATCAATGTCACTTGTGTCACTGCATAAATCAAGAGAACCTTGAGAACTCTCGTGTGAAACATATTACGCTTGATTATAGTATTTATTTGCTGTTTCTGTAGCCCTATTGCTAAATATAGACTCAATAGTCGTTTCTACCGAGCCGAGAATACCTGTGTTAGAATGAATGAGATTTACTGAATATAAAAAAATACACTCATGCCACTAAAGCAATGTGTTACAGCAACCAATCATATTAATTGGTAAAGCGCTATATTTCTCCGCTTCGCTGTAATAGAGATTAAAAACTAAAATTACAATACAAATTACAACATAAAATTCTGACCTCATTGTAGCTGGTAATCATCATGACAAACAATTTTAGAAAAAAAAAATTCGTAAAAATTATTCTGTTTCGGAATACTAATTTCCAATTGATCGCATATATTGTATTAACTAAAAATTATCATGAAAAAGCTCGTGGAATTCTGTTTGGTCTATCTGTAACATCCATTTTGTTCTTGAAAATTATGCAAGATTTAATCTCGCTAATTCTATAAGCAAAAACTGATTGTAGAGACTGAAAAGGTTATACTCAAGGCAAGTTTTCTAGCCTATGACAAGAAGTGTCAAACAAACTTTAATTATTGTTATAATTATGCCTACAAATCTCGCGTGACATAAATTAGATATAAACCTCTGTTCAGTCATATTTCAAGGTGGTTTGATATAATTTGTGGTTAGATTCTGTTATAATTTGTGTATTGGGTGTTGGTATCTATTTGATTTAGGAAGGTTTTTGTTTAAATTATAACCCAACTAAAGGGTGTCAAGCTATAATAAATAGAACTTATTCACCAAAGTTTTGCAAGACAAACAGAATGTTGAAAGTTGGCAGCATATATATAATTAAATATTATATTTTTTCTTTTTTTTTTAAGTGATGGGACGGTCGTGCGCCTGATGCCATGCCTGTCCAGAACAGTTGCAGTGCCATTCAGAGCTTTAAAACACAAAGATTTGAAGGCCACTGTCACTGCGCCCGTCACCCTGAGACTGGTTGATTAGTCTCATGTGCCTGTAATTTCACCAGCACCCTTGCCTTTCAAAACTGGAACGCAGTAATGCTCACATTACAGCTTGGCGGTAAGAATAGGTAATGTGACATTACCTCCTTGGACGAACTCTTTCACAAGAAGCTCTACTGCTAAATCTCACTGTGGGTAATGGTTTGACCGAAAACAACGTGAAAACAATGGGAAAAGCGCTAAACGCTCAATATACATTAAAATATACTAAATACAATTATACATGCTTCAATCCCAACAAGTATGCCCTCAGTTTTATATATATCGTATTTTTCTACATATGGTCACAAAGAACATACAGCGATAAATTTTGAATGGGATATTTATTTCTTTATCTATTTATTTCTTTATTTTATTGCGTCATGGATAGCACAAAGAAATATATCTCGTACAGACATGAACCCTATAGTACCTTAACAAAAAATCCAAGTTATATTGTCTGTGAAAAACTTTCGCGGTAACGAATTCAATACCTTAGGCGGACGCGTTAAGAAATGAGAAGCCAAATCGTTTCATATTGGTGGTATATCCATATTGCATGTAGTTCCATTGTGATAGATAGTAACTTACTTTATCTTCTTAAGCAGCCAACATCAAAAGATTGTGTAGTGAACTTACCTGAAAGAAATCAAATTAACAATTAGTTAAATAACACTACAAAATGGATAATAATTCACAAATTCATTTATTTCTGAAACACAGGTTGCATAGAAGTTGACATGTAACAAAATGAATTTTGTTTTATTGTATCCTGTCAAACATTAGGTGTGCAAACATATTAAAGATATATTACACATAATCTTTGTATTATTCATTATAACAAAACTAGTGTAGTAATTTCACAAAAAATAATTGAATATTACGGTGGTGAAATATCCTGACGTTCAATAAAATATTTAGGTATATTATACATTTATTCACATGCTTTATTGAAGTCAATAAACTAAACTAAGTATTTTAGTAGTAATAAGTCAGAAGTAGTAGTAGTAAGTCCTTGTGAAAGATTTCGCCCGGGGAAGTACTTCTGCCTTACCTATTTCTGCCGCCAAACAGTAGTAATTGTGGTAGTAATGTGCAATATTGCACTCCGATTTCGAAGGGTAAGCACGTGCGTATTCATTCCGAATCCGAGAAATGACAGTCCGAAATATCACAAGGATTTTTTTTTATCTCTAGATGTACAAGCGATAGTCGTATTTTCTCGGATTCGTATAGGATTTAGTGCACAAGTGACATCCGAGTTTTCGAGATTTGTCCGAGACTATGATTTGGAACTAATACGTATCGGATGCAATATGCAAACGCGCTAAGGGTGCTGGTGTAATATGTGACGGTGTGACGGGCGCATTGGCAGTGCCCCTCAGATCTGTGCGATTTAAAATTTTGGGCTGCAACTGCTATGGAAAGGCATGCCGCTTATCACCAGACTCACGACTTGTGCGTCCCGTCACTTGATATCATAAAAAAAGAAAAAAAAGTAGAAAGTAAAAAAAAATCATGATATTTATTATTTATTCGTTTACATAGAGGTTTATAAACAAGTGTCTAAGAAACAAAATCCAAAATATTCATAAGTAGAACAATGTTAAATAATAAGAGTAATAATAATAATTAGCATATATTATCGTCTTAAGAGGAGGTAGGTTAGATCATTAGGCTACCACGGCAACGAACAATGTTATATAAGGCTTAAATAGGGTTATAAATATATAAGCAAGTAATTTAGAATTTAATTACATAAACTATTAAGGCACAATTCAGGTCAATGTGCAAAACCTACATAAAGGTATTAATGTACTGAAAGGAACGAGATCATTTATACGCTATAATTTGTAAGTATGCAAATGTTTGAATCACGATTTTTGATAGTGAATTGCGCGTGGACGCCGAATCACATTTGGCAATAAATCATTTGAAATCGTTTTGTACAAAATCGATATATACATTTACCTATTTTGCCCTCCTTATCACAACTAACGTAATCGACATTTTTATCAAATTTGAGTTATTAACATCTGGAATCAGCAAAACGAGATCTACAACCCCCAGTAATCGTTTTTTTTATATCTTGTTTAGTTTCAGTTTTATTGTAAGCAAAAGCAGTAATTAACTTTTTTTTCTAAGCAAAAAAAGTTTAAGTGTAAATGTCTCGAAGTTATCAAAACTCAAATGCATTTACTTATGACAAGGAGGTAAGTATTAATTGACTAAGAATTGTTTAAAACTGACACCACACTTAGCATAACTAAAGTAGAATGTCCGGTTTAAAGGTAGCGAAGAAATGTGATAAACGAAATAGTTTTACATACAAAAATGCTTTGAGCATTGCGTCTCACATATCTTGATAGTTATTGCAATGTTAAACTACATTATATTAGGTACACTCAAAATACAATCGTCAATACCTGGATTAAGGTTACCATTATATATTCCTTCTAAAATGTCTTGTATTTGTCACATTATTTTGTAATACATTATCTTGACACATTTAGTTGAATGACTGGTACGTATTAAAATTTTGAAATATTTATTTAGTAAGACCCTGATTTTCTTTTATCGCTAAATAAATATTTAATCAATATAGAACTATATAGGACTGGTAGCTGTAAAGGTACTAACTTGGTGATAAATCTGTAATAGATTTCTCATAGATGGCGCTACGACTAAAAAGTCGTTGAAAGACCAAGTACAAAGACACGACGCAAGCACATAGAAAAATTCGTGAGGTCCGTTGGTTCGTTCCGTGGCTTAGTTGGTATAGCGTCTGGCACGGTATGCAAGAAGACGTCGGTTCGAATCCGACCGGATCGAAGGAATTTTTTCTGAGTGTTTTTTCTGAGTGTTCGATCTTTGTATTAATAATTAATATAGAACTAGCTAAGTGATGATACAAGGTCTCCAAGATCCAGGTGAAGCAACAATACAATGATTAGTAGCAGTAGTGCTCCTTGTGAAGGAATTCGTCCAGGGAAGTACTGCTTACCCATTTTTACCCGTAAGCAGTAATTTTAGCGTTACAGCGTTCGGATTTTGAAGGGTAAGGGTGTAAATTACAGGCACATGAGACTTGTCAACTTAGGTATGTCTCATGGTGACGGGCGCAGTGGCAGTGCACCTCAGATTTTTGCGATTTAAAGCCCTGAGTGGTATTTCAACTGTTGTAGACAGGTGTGTAGCTTACCATGATACGCACAACTTGTACGTTCCTATTTCTGCCGTCAAGCGGTTATGTGAGCATTACAGCGTTCTGTTTTTGAAAACTAAGGGTGCTTGTAAAATTACATGCACATGGGACTTGTCAAGTTTACGACTCAAGGTGACAGGCGCAGTGGCAGTGCCGCGCAGATCTTTGCGATTTAAAACTCTGACTGGCACTACAATACTACGGATAATCGTGTTGCTTACCTCCAAGCGCACTTGTTCGTCCTGTCACTTGGAATCATTCAAAGAAAAAAAATTTAAACACGAAAAGATGCCATAATTCGAATATTCTGGTACACTTAGAAATTTTTTTCATTGAATTCAACCCATAAGATGATAGAGATTAGAAAAGTCTATTTCCTAAGTGTGCCTAATTTGCACATTTCTATATAACTAATAAAAATATAGAAACAAGAGTACTTATATTTCATTCATAGAAATCTAATGCATATAAATATTATAATTTACTTTATCCAATACTTTACATACTAATTTTATTCGTAGTCTTGTTTCATTTGCAATCAATTTCAAACTATAAGCAAATGCGTGGGATAGTAGGTTTCACATGTTGAGCGTGTCCTCCTCCTCTTGTCTTTTGTGAGGTCATCTATTTTTTAAACGGAGTCGTATCTACAGGAACAAAAGTCTTTCTGCTTAAGGCGCTTTCCATAGCTTCGCAATGTTAGCTTGGCTGCCAATTCGTTAGGGTGTTGACACACTGAATATGGAAATATTTATTCACAATAGTTTTAAGCTTAGACACTGAATTTAAACTATCAGAACTTGTGACAAAATGCCTTAATTCATGAGTCGAATTTGCCCGAAATCCTTAAAATCGGTCAACCTGCCGAAGATCGACCATCTGTCGATCGATTGCGCGGTGCGAATTGTTTATTAGATAACAATCTGCATCGCAACCAGTTTATTCAGACCTCTGAAGTTAATATAGTTCATAAGATCCACTAAGACTATAATTATAAAGATAATAGGATGAAGATTAGAGCTGGTCTGGCTAGGGACAACAAAAATCACGCAATATAAATATTTAATTTAAAACAGGCGCCTTGACGTCGAGTTGCAGACACCAGCCCGTTACACCATTTACTAAGTATTTAATTTATATATGCATTTTCTGAAAGGAGAAACTGAAAATATTACGAACAGTGGCATTGCGTTTTATTTATTGTCATAAGATAATTAATATTCGCAAGTTTTTTCAGTACGCATTACAATAGTTGACTATTGTGAGTTATTATACCGCGGTCACAAAGGTTTTTGTATTTCAGTCCACAATTAGACGCTGCTCTCCTTCAAGGAGAGGGTTAAGATCATAGTCCACCACGCTGGTCCAGTACGGGTTGGGGACGTCACACGTTTCAGTGGCGTTGCAACGTATACCTGGTGTACATATATAAAGTATTGAATTTGAAATATTAATTTTTGAGGGGGAAATCTTGGGTCGCCTGGAAGACACCGGCGAATCTCTTTGTCAAATGTCGATACCTCAAATGGCTTTGGTTGATTCCGCATAACAGTGAAAGTGTTGAATCAAGTGGTGAATCAATCACTTTGAAAGAAATACTTGGTAAAATTGAGGATATACCCTGATTAGTTCGGTGTGAAAACATGATTCCTAAAAATGTTCATGATAGAAAAAACATAAACTTAACTGGAAATTTTACAAAAAAACAGCTGTACTCAATATTTGTATGGCCTACATTTATTTCTCTCGTGGGTTTGGGTGTAATTTGTGGTTATCTATGTGTGTCCATAGCACCCGCGACACAAGGTTTTCCCTAGTGCGGGGCTATGTTGAGTGTGTGCGTTATTAAAAAAATACACATTTTTTAAATGGATTTAATTCCCTTTGTATAAGAATTAATTCTGAAAGAAAACCAGTGTCCTTGACGCTTGACCCAAGCGAAATGAACCGTATTAGTACCGGAAAGATTTGGATTTGTGCTGAGGTAGAATCGACTTTTTAAGAAGGTTTTAGTTGTTTTTGTTCAAGACCCGATAATCAGAAAGCTGGCCGAAACATTTACCAAAGAATAAATTTCTCTGTCCAAAACGTAAATAATATCAGGCTTCTGGAACAATGCCCTAAATTTTCGTAACTAGAAATCTTAAGGGTAAAATTTTATTTCTCTTTCATCTATATGGAATCTTTTTATATTATATTTTGTATTGGACCAAATTCATTTGTGACATTGACTGTACTTAAAGAGTATTCGCTTCTATAGTAATAAATAGTCTTAATACAAGTACTATGAATAGCAGCTTATATATATAATGTACACATTGTCTTATTTTGGTTGCCGCGATTCAACCGCGTAGCGTAAAACCCATTGATGTTGGGACATACTGTGTTTCAACAACAAGTGTAATCGGTGCGTTGACGTGGAGAGGCTTGATAGTTTTGATAGCCAATGTTACGAAGTACTCTTTTGCAGAAAATACATAAGACAGACACGGAGAGACAGAGAACGATAGAAAACGTTTGAGATGTGATGCTATAGAAGAATGGAGCGAATCAGTTTGACGGAAAGGAAAACCAATGACGAAGTGTTAAGGATATTGCAGAAAAAGAGGAGCTTATTGAAGAAAGTAGAGAATCGAAGGGGAAAGATATTTGGGCTTCTGATAATTCACGACAGTTTTCTTAGAAGCATCATAGATAGGAAAACCGAGGTACCGAAAAGAGAGGTAAACCAAGACGAAGTCATTTAGATCAGATACGGGAAAAAACAATTTCGTATCGTATCAGAAAATCAAAGTTAAAGCGCTAAATAGAGACGGTTGGTGACTACTCCACAGACAAGAGCCTAGCTCTTAAATAAGAAGGAGAAAATAATAACTTTTTCAAGTTTCTAAAATTCATCACTAGATGTCACCTCCAGCGCTGTAATTCGAAAAACCAGGACAAAGATCTATAACAAAAACACATAGGAGAATTTCGTTAACTCGATTACTTGACCGGTAGCCCAGTTCGTTCGAGCAGCGCTACGGTACAGCGTGGTCATGGGTTTTTTAAGAAATTTTTCCGTGTGTTCGATCTTTGTATTAATAATAACAAACTAATGGAGCAATTTCACAAAAAAGTCTGAATAATAAATAGACACTTGACATCCTAACACGTAACTTCCAACACGTAAGTTGGTCATAAAACTGAAATTGTCTATCGACTTCCGAGCAGGATATCTAAGCTCTATATCCCGCTTGTGATGTGATGTGTCCCGTTTTTAATTGGAACACCACAATGAAAAATATATTTTTAGGAACAAAAATCAACATTAAAATAATTGTAGACAATAGGTACTAAATAAAAAAAAATTACACGAACAACAATAAGACTAAGAAAGTAATAAATAATTTAAATTGTACAATATTAAAGAACAGATATGGAACTAGTATTTCATAAAACTCCAAGATTTCTTAGCCCTCAATGACATCATCCGCCGGGCCTTAGCCATGGCTAACGTGCCCGCTATATTCGAGCCAAGCGGCATGTCGCGAACGGATGGCAAACGCCCGGACGGAATTACTCTCATCCCTTTGAGTATGGGCCGGGAACGGGTATCGGACGCCACGTGTGCCGACACACTTGCCCCATCCCATGTCCAGCACACCAGCAAGAGGGTTGGCGCCGCAGCTAAGCTGGCGGAAAGAATAAAAAGTAATAAGTACAAGGACCTCGGCTCCGACTACCTATTTACAGCCGTTGGAGTAGAAACCCTTAGCCCGTGGGGTCCTGGTGCCCTTCATCTGTAAAAAATTTTATCCAAAAAATTCATAGACTGTCTGGGAAACCCAAGGGCCGGCAGCTACCTTGCCCAACGCATTAGCATAGCCATACAAAAGGTGAACGTTACCAGCATCTTGAGCACAATAAAATAACATATAATTTAATCCTAATTCTACTTTCTAGAATTTAATTAAATAGATGTTATGAAAATAAAATAGAAATACATTATATTGAGAATTGAAGTTATAAATAATTAAGTAAGAATACGAAGAAGTTGTGTAAAATAAACGTAATAAACTTGCTACAGTAAAAAAAACTTCGGAATGCACAGTTCAATCAAGATTTATTACATGCGCGAAAATAAGTAACAATCACATATCTATTGGTAACATCTCATTTTGTTACCTGTTCCGTGGTAACTATTATACAATTAACGTAATTTTCTGGACAATAAATGCAGTATTAGCTATTTTACGGTATCTTGCACTTTATGGAGTTGTTTTATTGTTATTATAGATTATATTTTGATTATCGTACAACCTTATTCTGTTTCCAATTGTACTCTATTCTAATTAGAAAACGATAGACACGTCCAAACAGTTTCATATTTGTACGTCCTTCCGGGTGCGAGAGAATGTAGGTTTACAGGCCCATCACGTTGACCCAATGCGCGTTTGGGACTTCATTTAGATTTTTCGAAGACTTTTAGGTATTTTATTTTTTAATGAATATCACGATGTTTTTATTACCATGATATTTATCTATTCTTTTGTGAAAATACTCCACCAGTCTGTTGTTATTGATACGAAAATCGAACAAATACGAAGAAAAATTCCTTCGACTCCCAGACTCTAACCAGCGACTGTTGCAACAACGTGGTATTGCTACTAAACATTCCCTAATGTACGTAAGATAGAAATTCAAGTCATAGGTATCTGTCACAAGGATCCTTACCGTTTCGGCCTCTCAAATGAGAAGTACCCGTTCTCCCACTGAGCTGCCATCGGTCTCAAATTCTTCTTCTTCTTAAAGTGCCTCCCCACTACTGGACTGGAGGTTGGTCGCCAAACAAAACTGTTATTCTGCGCTCGTGTTACGTAATCATGACTTTTTACGTCTTCCAGCGCGTCTCTTGCCTTCCACCTTTCCCATCATTATATGTTGAAGCAGTAGGAATGTATCTTATCGAAGCACGTGACCGTGATTTTGCGCTTCTTAATGGTTCGCATCAGCAGGCGTGAGATGTTAATGCGCAGAAGTACTGTCTCGTTCCTGACTTTCTGCATCCAGCTGATACGAAGCACGCTCTCAAATAAAACCATATACATATTTAATTCGTAAGTTTGGCCAAAGTCACGTGTAATCATACGTCAAAAGAGCTTTTACCTGCTTTTATCACTGAAAGCTATAAATCTAATACGTAATATATGAAACTAATTATGTATATGTCAAATGTTATAACTTAAGCATAAAAAGTTACCGACTAATTTCGTTCGTAGAATCTTTAAAACTCTGTCTTGAAAAATTGTCATTTTGCAGATATGGCCTTGTTACACCAAAGGCTCGAATTAAAGACTAATGTAACATCGAGAATCGTAACTCGTCTCACATCTGTAACAATAAATTCACTAATAATAAAAATGTGTGAATTACATTAGGTTCTCTATTAATTAATAATGTGTGTGTCTCTTAAATAAGACTTGCTAGTTCGGATCCGCATGGAAACTAACATGAACTACATGAAAGAATTTATGTGTATGTGAAACTCTCCTATTTAAGATGTGGTCTTATTACAACATGGGTACTAACGAGTATTGGCAAGACAAAACCGCAATTCACTGGTAGATAATATTTCATTTTGCAAACCAACAATAATATAAACAAAATTAATGACCCCAGCAACTTTGATCTAGTAAACGCAACTCATAAAAAAGTTTCATGGCACCACTGCTCTCATAACTATAAGGAAATAAAAACGGAATATCCGTACATTCATATTTTCATTGTTAATTACTTAAACGTGATCCGGCTACACAGTCTCCTCTCAAAACGCATGCCTAATAACATATTTGTAAAATTTATAACGCACATAACACGGCTCGGTTTATGTTTAAATGGCGTATCGTGTGCAACTACCTTAATTGCCACAGTTTAAAATTCATAACATTCGCGTGGTTGTTGTAAAACGTCCTTTATGCAACCGTTTGAGATTAAAACACGATAACCTGAAGTACCTGTATGTTCTTTATGTAACTTTTTTTATTTGTTCAATGAAGTTACTAAAATAACCAGTGTCAATTGAGTTTATCACTTTTTTTATAATATCAAGTGATGTGACGAACAAGTCATGTGCCTGGTGATAACCCACACGCCTGCCCATAGCAGTTGCATTGCTACTCAGAGCTGTAAATCGCAAAGATCTAAGGGCACTGCCACTGCGCCCGTCACCCTGAGACATAAGTAGATGTGCTTGTAATTTCACCAGCACCCTTACCTTTCAAAACCGTAACGCAGTAATACTCACATTAGATGGCAGAAATAGGTAAGGTGGCAGTACTTCCCTCGACGAACACTTTTCACAAGGCGCTTTACTGCTACTAAATTGAAAATGGTCATAAAATAGTACCCTGTGGTACCCACAATTGAAAAAACCTCTGATAGATCGTGTCTAGGTTCAGGGAGCTCTGCTGCTTCTCAAAATGAAAGAAAGTACTACTAAAATCTGGTAGTCATTTTGATCCTATAATCTGTGACAAATTGGTGAGAGTAATAATTAAGAGGAAGATATAGGGAAAAAGAAAAAGAGCATAGACCAAGGATGGTGTACAATGAACAAATAAACATCGTCAAAGTGAGCGATAAAAAAGGTTGAAGGAACTGACTATGAACCGTGAAAAGTGGAGGAGGCTACACTAACAAGAGCCTGGCGCTTAAAAGGGGTGATGAAGCTGCTAAAGCTTTATATGAATAATGCAGAAAGTCGTGGGATTCAGAAGACCCTGCTTTACATGAGGACTGCTGCACGCGGGTTTTTAGGAAGACGGTTGTGGGCTAAAGTGCCACTACGCTGGTCCAACTGGAAACTTCACACATTTGCGAGTAGCGAAGTGCAGGTTTCATCACGATGTTATCTTTTACAATTGAAGCAAGCAGATTAACTAGACTATATATCATTTCAAATGATTCAGTGACGCAGACCCACTGCTTAGAATCACTTGGGACCTTTTATATAATCGTACAGAAACAGACAGTGTCCTTTCTGTGTATTTTTCTGAAAATACAAATAGACTTTTCCAGTGGAGATGTTTTATTGAGTTGGCAGGTGCTTCGCGGATCCTTGTTGATTGTCTACCGCCTCTGGCTACAAAATACATGTACCTACCGAATAAATAGGCTGTATATATCCTCCTTTTATAATTTTGCATCGCAAAGGTACAGCACGATATTTTTTGCCGTTTATGACTATTTTTTAATAAAAAAAAATAAGACACATCTCACATGGAAACTGAGGATTAGGACGACGGTGTAGCATGCTCATTTAAATAATACCTGAATAGGTAAGAGTGAATACTCTTGCGTTGAAAAGGCCCAAGTAAAGCGTTCAGTTGTCAAGTCTGCATGCGGGGAATTCTACTCCTTAGCCGATTTGACAAGTAACTAAATTGTATGGAATATAAGTAAAATAAATAGGAATACCACAATCGATAATTAAGTGTCTATTCATAGAAACCTGTGCATTTTTCTTACATGTTAAATCGGTAAACAATTGTTGTGTGTTACGTTTTAAAGGATAAATAAATTAAAAAACAAAATTGGACGTAGTTAAGCAAAAAGGCTCCAATCCACAAAATTATCAAAAAATCAGTTATATGTACCAAACGGTTCCTCAAATCTAACCTCTTAAATCATCAAAAAAAATCCAACATATAAACATAAATAAATATCTCTGGAGCTGTAACTCCAGTATGACATTATAAGTTTTGAAAATAAAACAAGACTGAGAAACACTTTTAAACTTCAAACTGCTATATCTCGAAAGTGACAGGATGTGCATTGGATCCTTTTTGTTTAACTACGTCCAATTATAAAAGTTTTTTTTTTTTCAGACGCGTACTTCTAAGGTGTGACTTGTGTACTATGAATAAAAACGTGACTTTTACACCTCCATAATAAAGTAATTTCACCGTTATAACACCACAAGAGAATAGCATATCCCTATTACGTCGTCCTTTCTATCTTGAAACAATCTAGACTCGGACATTCCTTTCCATACCAGAATTATCTGCGCCTATTAACAAGCCGACCTACATCTAGATCAGTTCGTGACTACAAAGCTAACGGTCTGTATAAATGCGGGAGCGTTATATCCTTGTTTATTAGCTTCTATGTTTAGATATTAAAGCTTGCGGTACTTATTGATGATGAAAAATTAATTAGCTGTAATCGTGAAAGAAAATAGAAGCAACTTTTAATTATTTGTCATGGTTAACGTGACAATACGTCCCGCTTTGAGCGGGACAGTCCTGCTTTTAGGCCTTTTGTCCCGCTGTCACTAAAATACTTAAAAGTGTCCCGCTTTCACAAAACAGAACAAACATAACAATTAATTGTAAAAAATAGCGCGATAGAGAAAAATATATGACGCTAGCCAACGAGACATCGAGCACCAAATTACACAAGATTAATTCTTTTTTAATTTTTTGATTCCTTAAACAGTTTGTTCTTTTTATTTTTTATCATTAAACATTTCCTAACTATCACAAACATGTCTTTTATTTTTAAAACAATAATAAATTTACAGGCGGCCTCAAAAATGTACAGAATTCCGAATTACTAATTTAAGTTTTATTAAAAACTACGGTGGAATATTTTCTTCATATTGAAATGGGACCAATACTAAGTTACCCTCTTTCTAACAAAAAAAACCATCAAAATCGGTTCACAAACGCCAGAGTAATCGCGTAACATACACACAAAAATACAGTCGAATTGAGAACCTCCCCCTTTTTGAAGTAGGTTAATAAATATCATTGTTACTTTTTGTATTATTTTCTTCATTATGAATTTAATTTACAGCTAAGTGACTAATTTGGCGTTGAAAACGCAAAATTGGCAATATTTGAATCAGCAGTGTAGTGTTAATTGCTGGTGTCGATGTGACAACCCTACGCTCAGAGCGAACTGTAGGTATTGACGCGCTGAATAGACGGGTATTACACTAATTATCTTATTATACTATGCCGATGTTATCCGTACAGTGCTTCCTTTGCACGCTCGCCGAACTTTGCCCGTAACACATACACGGAATGTTCAAATTAGTACACCATAGTTCTACTTGAGCGTTACGAAATACGACCGCAGAGAAACCATGCATGTGTGCATTATCTGTTTCTAATTTGAATAGTTCTCCTGATTATCTAGATTTGTTCATGACTCGGCTACTACGCAATTCCACATTATACATTTGTACTTGTTTTTATAAATACAATTGCTTGATTACAAATTTGGTAAGGAAAAGGAACATCTGCATGCAGCGAAAGTGAAGAATCAATTCAATTAAATAGAAGCGACGAAATTGTGCATAATATAATGGACTTTATCGCAATTGTGTATAGTATATACTATACGCAATACGGTGTTTTGGGGAATTCTCAAGAATGTTCCAGAAGACGCACAAACTGTTTTTTAGCTCGTTTCTTGTTTTTACGATACATAATTAATAAAAAAAATCGCTATCATACGGATGAAATTGAGTTTTTAACTATCTGATGAGGTGAAGGTAAACATGCGTCAATTTTTAATTTAATAAAAATACACTTTTTTAAAAATAGACCTGATTTTGAAACAAAAACTTGCAGATGAAATGGAGCCCCTTAGCCTAGGGAGAGACGTTGGCTCTCTGTGTGTGTTCTACCGTCTTTATAATGGGGAGTGCTTTGAGGAACTTTTTGAACTGGTGCCACCGTCTCGTTTCCACCATCGCACCTCCCGCCAAAGGAGTACAGTCCATCCCCATATCTTAGACGCCTGCATTGAAAGATCACGCAGGTATCTCATTTGTTCCTTCCTCGAACCTGCAAGATGTGGAATGCTCTTCCTCCTTTGCGCTGTGACATGGGGTTCTTGAAAAAGCCTTTTTACAGGGCTCTTAAAGGCTGGCAACGCATTAGCAGCTCATCTGATGAATCAAGTGGCACGTCTGCTCGCTTGCCTCCTTCTTTACATAAAAAAATGCTAAAAGAAATTTAAAAATAGTACATTTTAGGTAACTGTACCAAGATCATGATACAGTATTTTCTCAGTTAGTCCTATTATGCAATAACCTGTTACGTAAAACAGAATTGGTATAATGTTTAGTTAACTGTAAGGTAAGCGGTAACAGTTACTAACCATTAAACATTACTATTCACAGAGATGTTGGGATAAATTAACGTGTTTGGAGCTTAACTTCTTGTTTACGTTATTTACCACAACTGGAAGTTTCTAAGTAATAGATTAATATTTGTATTTCAACTTCCGTCAATATTTCCAGCAATATTTAATCTTTAGAAATTAAAAATTACTTACTTTATAATATTTAAAAACGGGACTAATATAATTTTATTGCATTTCATATTATCAAAGGATAATAATTATGATCGTCATTTACATGAATTGTTAATATAAAACAAAATAATACGACAAAACAATGTGAATAAAAAATATTGACAAAACACAAAGATGTGCGGGGAGATTGTTATGTCTTTTATAAAGAAAAACCGACCTGATATTGAAATGAAATGAGAGTGAAATCCAATAACCACCATTACCACCCTTAGAAGTGGAATATTTTCTTCAATGGGACCACTGACTGAGGTACTATCTTTCCAACAAAAAAAGAACCATCACAATCGGTTCACAACACACGCTCCTTTATTAGTCGGTTAAAATAAATTAAAATTTCACAATCTAAATTAGTTTCAGTGGGTATAATCAAGACCTTATTAACCCATTAAACTTTTCACTCCCGGATAGGTCTCCTTGGCAAATGACAAAGCCACAAGTGACCATATATACCTCAAAAATGCTTTTATCACATAAAAGTGATAAAAATAATACGAGGTACATGAAACAAATTAATGTATGTGGAAACTTTAACTCTTCCAAATAGTTATCGGAAAGTCGTAATCGTAAAATCTCTCTCTTGATAAGTTTTCATTTTTCCTTACTACACCAAGGGTGCGATTTTGTATCATAGCGACTACAGATTTGTGTTGAAATTTCGATGAGTTATTGCAAAATAATATTTAAAACTACTAAGGTACATGGCCAAAGCCAATAATATTGAAATTATTTGTAAGAACAAAATGTGATCATGTCTCCAATTTTACTATGAATCAAAAGTGCAACTGGGAGACAATGGGTAATAAATAGTCGGTAGTAAAATGCCTTACGCCATTCAGAAATCTAGAGCTAGTAAATCGACTAGTTAGTTGTTCAACTAGATATGCCTGTGCGGAACATATGGGTTTAAAATATAATTGGTTGATTATTTGCCATAAATAGCGAAGTAGAGAAAGGGTTGAATGGCAATTCGATTTTAACGAAGGCAATAAATAGCTTTGGGTTGCGAGAAGGTTATGCAAACAGAATTCTACCCAAGGCATATTTTCGTTCCTTACCAAAAAGAAACCCGTAATCAGTAGTGGGACATATTATATGGGTGACACAGTACAGTACTTTAGAAGTTGATGTGAGATAGAAAGATCAAAATTTTTAGCTGTCGCTTACATACAATGGACAGAATTGGGCTCAGTTGCGCGCCTTGGGGAAGCATAAGTCTACAAATAAGAAAACCGACCGAATCTGCTCCTGTAATAAACCAGAAAGCTTATCTTTAAGCTACCGATGCAAACAAACTTTAATCAAACTAAATTATCGCATTCGTAATTGTAAGCATAAACCGAACTCCGACAAAGGCAGTTTCCTAATTACATTGAATGTCACGTCAGTCAAGCCTAGCCCATAGTGAATGCCAGTAACACTAAGTTTCTCAATACCCCTCCCCCTACGTAATATACCCTCCCACCTCCTCTCCTTTCCTCAGTGTTGTAGCCGAGAAAATATCGCGACAGATATAGAGCAGCGATAACAAGTGCTTTTATATGATCGTGGCTTACCGCTTGTGGGTTTATGGGTTTATGCAACAACATCACAGCTTTTGTAGGACACTTTTCAAACAATATTTTCTTAATGATTGTCACTAATCACCACGGTACGACTTCTTTTTATTTATACGGTATTTCGGAACGGTTACACGCTCCATGGTCACGGGTTGTCTATGTATCTGATAGAATCGTCAGCGGTGTAGTTGACTGAACTGCGGCATAATGCTGGGTTAGACCCTTTTTGCTGACACATTACACTCTACTCTCCGACACTATATAACGCTCCAGACCATACCCGCAAACCTAGACTAGCCTTTTTCTATATCATACCATTTTTGATTTTACCTTTTACCTTTTGATTGTACCTATGTCATAAACTTGTTTGTAATGTACTGTGATTCAGGAAATAAACGAGTTATCTATCTATCTATTATACCGTGGTAAGAAACATGTAATTATCATTTTAGTGAATAACCACAGAGGTCTTAAAATCTTTTCTTAATTGGTTTTTTTTTCTAGATAGTTCTCTCGGTGTAGATAGTTCTACCGATGTAGCGCAAGGAATCTCAAATTTATGTATTTATTTATTTTTACTAAAATATAACCAGGTCTAGGACTAGGTATTGAATGGTTCACGAATGATTCCACTTTATTTTAAGATGCCATATTCTTAACAGTAGTTTTAAATCAATGTAGACGTAGCTTATAAATTCTGATTTTAAAAACATATGCAAGACTGTATTCTACCAAAAACTATCTCTATAAATAAAGTGGCCTATATAAGGCTATATTAATTTACTTTTTACAATTGCAATTCACTCGTAATGAAACACTTGCGTTGTTACATTACTCGCAGTTAAATTCGTACGTGTAAAAGCCTTAACGTGCGCTTGCGCAAAATTACGACCATAATTCAGCGTAATAAGATTATAGAATGACTGTCCATACGTCTTGGTTTACCTGTTTATGGCCATTTGTGGGATTAAGTAACAATATAGCAATTGAAATAAAATCAAATTTGTTGCATGATTTTTTAACGTCTTTCGTTTTACCCGAAGTTAAATAACTTGGTTTCTGTTCCATTAGAAATACTGTTAACTTTCGCTGTAACGTAACTTACTGAATACTAATTTGTAAGATCCCAAGAAGAGAAGTCTTCTTTTGCCATAATATATAATACATTCAAACTCTTGAGTATAGGTGTCTTGCAAGAAGTAAACTTTTTACCACAACAAAAGAAAACTGCGTAGAAATTTACGTTTACAATTTGTGCAGAACCTAAATAAAAATTGATTGGTATCACATACTGTTAAAATACAGCATACATTTTTTCAATTTCCTTTTCATAGCATAGCTCTAGTATTAAATCACTAATTGATAATATGATATTGACCTTGGTGACATAGGAATAAATAATATCAAAATGCTTTAGTGACATAGTCGTGAAGTAGTTATGCAAGATCGGGTCAAGGCCTGTGAATCATCAAGTTGTTGAGCTCTTCTGATGGTAATGTTCCGGTTATGCAATTTCGTTCTGGTGGTAAGATACAAAGCTTGTAACTGCGTTTATGTGGAGTACAGAGCCATAGGGCTGCGAAAATTGACAATGACGCAAAAGCGTGGGAGCATATGGAGGCTTTTTAATTACGCTTTCACCGACAAGGTGGATCGTCAACCTTTAGGGCTAGCACGACTGGACACAACTAACGCGATATATTGCTATTCTCTGTGCGAAAACAGTAGTATCTCGGACTTTACGTGTTGCTCTCGCGAAAATCACGCCCTATCGTGCTAGCCCTACTAGAGAAGGTTGTGTTGAATGCAAACAGCACAAGATCGGTGTTTGTGATTACATTTGTGCTCCCCTAAATATCGTACCTACATCCAACAGTGGACGCCTCCCGGCTCGTTTACTTATTTTACATAAAAGAATATTCAAATACATACGAGTACATATATTTTAGTAGCATTACCTAGAGCTCCTTGTGGAAGAGCTCGTCCAGGAAAGTACTGCCACCTTATCTATTTGTACCGCCAAGCAGTAATGGTCACATTACTGTGTTCCAATTGTGAAGACCCTTACTCTTCTGCTGGTGAAATTACAGGAACATGAGACTTTGAGACTTTGACAAACTTATGTCTCAGGGTGACGGGCGCAGTGGCGGTGCCCCCAGATCTTTATGATTTAAAGCTCTGAGTAACACTGCAACTGTTATGGACAGGCGTGTCGCTTATTACCAGGCACTCACCTTGTTCGTCCCGTCACTTGGATTTATAAAAAAAATACAAAACAGGGCCCGCTTTAGGCACTAATTTTAAGACAAAAAATGCATTTGTAATAAAATTCTGTAAATATTTCAGTTCTTCATATAAATGCATATTTCTTTAATTTTAAACTTTATTTTATTATCTGCATTCTCAGTAAAGTATAATCTTAATTTACTCCATTGTTTATATGTTCTTGTCACGTATAGGTGTTTCAAACCTGTCTTAGCTCATACTGATCGCTATAATTTTCAAAACATCATACTATATAAGTACGATCACAGAACAATAAATTCAGTAGAAGGGGTTAGTTAGCGTCACACACGCGTACCAACTGTAGGCATAGTAGTGCCTACAGATCAAAGACATCAATTTAAAATGCAATGATGACAAGGACCAATTACAAAACACCAATATTGATATACGATTTTATGTGAAAATTATACATAGGTGTTTATGTATATAGAATACAAGAAAAAAATATTTTTTTTATGATACAAAGCGACTGGACGAACTGCTCGTGTGCCTGATGGTAAGCGACACGCTTTTCCATAAAAGTTGCAGTGCCACTCAGAACTTGAAATTACAAAGATCTTTCTGCCACTGCATCCGTGCTCCTGAGACTAAACTTGGTAAGTCCCATGAATCCCTTCAATACCGGACCACAGTGCATTACTGTGTTCCGGTATACTATTTGGCGGCAGAAATAGGTATAACGGCAGTGTTTCCTTGGATGAACTCTTTCAAAAGGAGCTCTATTGCTACTACATGAAGCTAAACGTCATCTGGTCATCATAGTAATGATAATAAACAAATGTATTGAAAAAAAATTATATACAAAAACAATTTTGGTTTCCTAACAAATTTTTTATGGTACTTAGTGCCGGGCGAACAAGTTGTGCGCCAGGTGTTATTTCTTATATAGACATTTATTTCAGGCCATGACCAATATGTGGCCTGAAATAGGCCTATTAATGTAGCATAGCATCACCAGTGCCACTCATAGCTTTAAACTGACTTGAGGGACACTGCCATTGAGTCTGTCACCTGTCTGTGTTGACAAGTCTCTTGAAACAAAACGGAATACTAAATGTTATTTTCAATTACAGTTTTTCTTATCGAGTTTTTATTTAGGTTTTTGCAATTGTTACACATAGGAATTGAAACTATTTTTCGGCAGCATAGTTTTGATTGCCTCTCCCGATCAGAAACTGCACCTTTTCCGAGTCGAGGCGCATAATTGCGATTCACAACTGGCCGATCGGAAACTTTTGACATTTCTAATCGGAACAATAGTTGATATATTAGAAATTAGAAAAATATAGTAGGGTTCAGGTTCATCTTCTCGCTCAGAAACCCATCTGATTTCGAGATTACCCGATCGCATCGATTCCGATAAATCAAAATCAGGCCCCAGACCTAAATCGCGTATCGCGTTCTTTCATGGTCAGGGTTGACCGTGGAACATGGGAAGGGCTTGAAACGCCATGGGACCTGTAAAGGGTTCGAAACGTTGGTTTGTTTAAACATCGAGTATATAACCAGAAATAGAGACGAAATAAGGGCCATATATGTATTCCTGGTGACACATTAGCGATACAGCTCTTATAAATATCAACTAAAACTAAAATTATAAATATCTTAGAAATATAGACAGGCCAACTACTGACCTGTGTACGTCTCCGCATATTCCAAAAAATATTCTGTATTTATTGTAATAACGATAATATCTCTAATAATGCCATGTTGTTCTATTCGGGGATGAGGGAAAAACAGCAAAACATCTAATTACAAAACAAACGGAATCAAATTTCATCGATAATTAAATATTAAATATGTAATTTTGTAATTTTCGTCCATTACAGCAAAGCTCAAGTTAAATGGTGGATTTGAAATGAAACAGTTGACGACACCCGTTTATTGTTTCGAACTCGGGCTGGCCAATCGGAGCGCAGTTGTCACAGTTTATTACTGTGACAACTGCAGATGCAAATGGCAGAATAGTTTTCAAACAAATTAAATGACATTTCGCCTCTATTTCTGGTTATATACTCGATGGTTTAGAAAAAGAAATTCTGGCGATTTTGATCCGAAAAATAGCTTAATTACCTACAGTTTAACTTACTTCGTTTATTATTACGAGTATGTTCACCACCTTAACCTTTTTGTTACATCCTTTAAATTTATTAACAACAAGATAATACTTTCTGCAAATACATTGCAAATAGGTATTTATGTTAATAAAAATATAATTGATTAAACTTAGAAGCCATTAGTTACAAGTAGATTTTGCTAAATAACTGTTAAAATACTGAATTAAATTAGCAATTAACTAGACCAACTGATTTTTAAGCAGGTCGACCTTCACACTTTGCAAAACTGTCGAAGACATCAATGGAAAGTTGACAAACAGGTATGTTGCCATTTGTAGTTTAGAATGAAGAAATTAACGAAATTTATAGACTTAATTTTTCTAAATCATAGTTTACGATTAGAACCTACTTGCAGTTATAATAGAGCATTAAGTGATTATAATTGGAGTTACACGATGGAGTACACGACTGTGTTTTAATTGGAGACAGGACATTCTAGGCCTTATTGTAAAAATTTGAGGTATGGTTTAAAAAATGTAAAAAATCGGCCCAATTCTCAATCTGAAAAATGTTTTGTTTGTATACTCAAATCATCTTAAATCTAAAATTATTTAAGTATAAAAACAAACGTATTATTTACAAAATTAAATATCGGTTAATCTGTAATTGAAATTTTAACAATCAAAAGTAGAAAAAAGCTAGCACCAGATGATTAATTCAATCCAAATAATTCTCTTTCATTTACAATAAATTTTCTAACAAAAGGTCTCCATGTACATATGGCTGGTGCCACATACATTTTATAAATGTGTCGTTATGGAATATATCAAAATCTCATTTCATTGCCATTTCATGATCGACACTGGTATAAAAATATCAACATCTTAGGGTCGTATTCCAGAACTCTACTCAATGTGAGCATTAGAGTCAGGATTTGACCCTAAGTATTTTAGGAAGGTTATTTCAATATAGCAAAAGAGTACTATGATGAATACCAAATTTTTTTTCTTTCAAATTATGAGTTGTAACCTGTAGGTACAAATAAAATAATAATCTCACAACCCTACGCTCCGGCCGATGTGTAGGCATTGACATACCAAACAGGCGGGAGTGGCACTACTTGTTTTATTATTCTGTGCGCTAAGAAATCAATGTCGATACGCACCCGCAGGATAGTTCAGAGACGTTGTTTAAGAATAAGTTTTAAATAGAATCGCACGACATAACCTTGTATAATAAGGGTCATATTAAATCAGATGTTGCCTAACCAACCTTTTGTTTTACCTTAGAGTAGCCGTAAAAGGTACAATACCTTACTTTTACCGATTACCTGGATAACAGTCCGCGGGTTTATATATCGTGGTCTACACAGACCACGTTTAATAAACAAAAGCGTTACACAACGAAAGTGTAACACGGCAAAATTGTTTCCTCAAAGCGAAATTACTATGTCTTAGTGTTTTTGTCGAGTACAGTCCGTTGAAATTATGTGTATTCAATCGCCGTAACTACATTTTAATATATAATATCAGATTTTAATTACTAAAGTATAATTTTAGATTAGAGTTTAGAGTTATAGTCGTTAAGAAATACTGAATAACTGACTATTGATATTTTTAAATTTGGATTATGACATAGTTCTTATTGAAATTTATCAGCTAACTTCGTGAACCTCGTAACCTCCATTAATGTAAATTTTTGAATAGGCACAAAATAATTACTAGAAATAATTATACGAAATACAGGTCTAGATATTTTAAGTTTTAATTACCCGATATTGCTCATGAAGGGTAAAAAAGGGATTTCCAAAAACGGAATTACGACGTTTGAAATTTAGCTGATGTTATATGTTTTTTGTATATTAATTGACATTAACTACTTCTTTGTTCTTACTAATTCAAAGATCGAACACAAAGAAACGATCTTCCAACAGAGCTGTGGACCGAACCTGTAGACCTTACTAATTTATCCATGTGCTTGTTTCAGATCTTTGTTTTTGGTTTTTTTTTTGCCATAGCGCCATCTGTGAGAAATC
The DNA here is from genome assembly GCF_003589595.1 of Hyposmocoma kahamanoa. Taxonomy (NCBI): domain Eukaryota; kingdom Metazoa; phylum Arthropoda; class Insecta; order Lepidoptera; family Cosmopterigidae; genus Hyposmocoma; species Hyposmocoma kahamanoa. Next base: position 17,713,189 of record NW_020653851.1, on the reverse strand, counting down.
TAAGAAAAATTTTCACTCATCCAGGTACCTTTACAGGACTAGCGATGTTGCTTTAGTAATAATATTAAGTTTATTGAATATTACGACATTTTACTACCATGATATAATATTAATTTTTTTGTTATTCCTTGATTTAATACACAGTACAATTGGGAAATTAAACTATTATTTGTCGTGCTGTCTTGCAGATCTTTGTGTTAAACTTAAATACGTATCAAACGTATCGAGGTCTTAGATTTTTGCGATTGTTACACATTGGAAATCTAATTATCTCTGCTTCACGGTGGTCACAAGAAATAACCACCACTTTGAGGTCTCTATTGGTTTTGGAAGGAAGGAAGTCTATCGGTTTTGTATTTTAATTCTATGATTAAATCAACCACAAACCACCTAACCACCGGTTTCTAACAGCCGTGGCGCCTCTATTTGGAACTGCAAAATATGCAGTCCCTCATTGTTATCATAGGGGAAATCATGTTTCGAGGATCAGCATAAAAAATTAAGTTTTTATGATGATCTTTAAAACATGTTTACTCCTCCGAAACTCCGAACTCATACGTCTTTTGGCATAAATTCAGTGCATGAAACAAGTTCTGTATTGAAAATAAAACCTTTTTTAAAATTAATGTTTGCCATTTTCTGCACGATGGTTACTAATAGCGACCACCTCCTACATAACACCCCAATAATAATAATGCGAATTACAATAAAAGTGCATAAATGCTTATAATTAATCCCGATTAAGTAGCAGGACACAAAAAAAAATTTAATCTGATAATAAAAATCTGTGCCATAAAGAGTTAAACAGACCAAGGTTCCATGGTCTTGGATGATTTGTTTGAAAAAACAACACTTAAAGACTTAGATCCGAAAAAAATAGTTTCATTGCGAAAAAAATAGAGACAGTCAAATTAATACTGAATAAAACTACAGACGTCTAGAGTATGTAGCCCTCACTAATATTCTACTATAGCCCTTAGTGATTAAGATTAGACCAGAAATTTACAATGATATACATATATGTGTCTAAAATAAAAATGTAAAATAATCAAGTATAATACGCAAAACATAAAATAAAATTTAACGCTATATGAATGTGGTACAACTCAATTTTCAACAAAAAATTACGTGGCGATTATATTACGAACCAAAGTCCATACATATTTGAATATGTCCTTAATCTAGACCAATAGAACAACTCCACATACTCAAATAATCTTTATTTCATAGGTAATTATATAATAATAATAACGCAATCCATAGCCCCGCACTAGAGAAACCCCATATTGCGGGTGCCATGGACACACACATAGACAACCAGAAATTGCACCCAAACTCATGACATAAATAAATGTAGGCCATACACATATTTCTCCCGGCCTAGGAATCGATCTCAGGACCTATGCGTGATAGTCCGACATGGTAACCATACGGCCATGGAGGCAATTAGTTAGGTAAGCAAATTATACTTGAAATCGTCACATTAAACTCTACTACCCATTCATAAGGCAGATTCCTCTGAGAATAATGTGTAAGAAACTAGGGATTGTTTCTATTCTCTATGTATGTTTATACTCTATGTTTTTGTCATCCTACTACCTACACAGAAGCTGTATAAGAATATTTAGTGTAAAAGTTTTGTTCCACAATAGTTTAACGTAAATGGCAAACCTTGAATATCAACCGGAATCTTATTATAGAACCGTATACGTTGCCCCTTCAATGAATTGCGACTTTGTGATAACTAGTTCTCCTTAATCCAGTTCAATTCGTCTCCTCATTGTCAAATTGGACATTTTTTCAAGTACATCGTAGGATTTTACGAAATTTCTGTTATTTTAATAGTATCAAGTAACGGGATCTTACGTCTTTTTGTATATACGAGTATGTATTAATATGTTACAACTCACTAATGGAACAACTTTGACTTAGCTCGCTAAGTGCAATCAGGCAACATGTCTGCTGATGAAAAAAAATTCTAATACAAATTACGGTAATTGGTAAACAGGAGAAGGAATTGGTAAATACGGTAAACAGGAGAAGGATAATAATCCACTTTGCAAATCGAATAAAGTTGACAAATTAATAACAAATTCCAATTCACTTACACCGCTTAGTCATGTACACTCAGAAGCTATTTCAGTAGTCAGTGTGATGCCACAATTTATGTTCCGTGTAAATACGAGCACACGATTTACTCTGACCTGCTGTCATTATGTGTTATGAAATACATAAACGCGCTGTTTTACTCTGCATAATGCCAATTTTGTAACTTTGTGTATTTTGAGTTGTGGAGAATTTGTTATTGAATTTTTTAATTTGGTTTAAAATTTTCATCTTTCAATTTAACATATATATTTTTTGTAATTAAGTTTTATTGAATGTGATGGTGTTTGACCACCATAACCATAAAAAGATATTAGAAAAAATTCACTTCGATCCGATTGGATTTGAACCAACGTCTCCCAACAAACCGCGCCAAACGCTATGCCAATTAAGCCACGGAACGAATCAAGAAAGACCTCACGAATTTTTCCATGTATTTATTGCAGATATTTGTTTTGGTTTTTAACGACTTTTTTGCCGTAACGCCATCTGTGAGAAATTTCTGAAATATATATCTATGAATATATTTTTTCAATTGTCTTTGATGTAAATATTCTATGTTCGTGATCAATTCCAATTTACACTTAATAAGTTTTCTTAAACATTTTATTTTATTTTAACAATATGAATTATCATAAATTCATATGTTCATGTCGCCACAATGATACGAACTGTCAACCTTTCAATTAAGAAACAACCATACCCACTGGGCTAACACCGCTGTCAATATTATTATATTTAGGTCATGAACCTTCTTCGACGTGCAAGTTTCACCATCATGTTTTCCGTCACCAAAAAGCTCATGGTGAATTTCAAATCAAATTTCGCACATAAATTTCAAGAAAGTTAGAGTTGCGTGCCCGGATACGAACCCGTGACCTTTGCTTGAGAGGTGGTAATATAGTATATATTTTCATTAATCCATGTCTAAAGCAACTTTAAGCAATAAAGTAAGTGGCCAAAATTAATAGCATCACTTTGTTTCTGCGAGCAAACAATGCATTCTCTTACAAATTACATTACCATGCAAACGTTTTCTATTGTGTTAATCCTTATCTATTGCCCGCTTAATTAAATCTTGTAAACATACTCAACATACTTAATTACAAACATCGGTTTTCTTCTTTGCAATTAATTTGAATCAATTACTCATTTATGGGCTAGAGTGTACAGTCGGGACATCGCATCGTAATAAACTTTAACCAATATAGTTTTTTTTATTGTACGTATATTGGACTTTTCTTTTTACAATATTTTTTATCATATCACATGGGTGTGCACATATGTATTTAATAAGTCAGTAAATAGTTTAGTAACAGTAAAGCACCTTATGCAAGAGTTCGTCTAGCGAAGTGCTGCCACCTTACCTATTTCTGCCGCCAAGCAGTAATGCTCGAATTAAATTACAGGCACATGGACATGTAAACTTGTGTCTCAGGGTGACAAGCGCAACTGCTATGGACAGGCGTGTCGCTTAACACCAGGCGCACGATTTGTTCGTCTTGTCACTTGGTATCATAAAAAAATAATTATTAAAATTAAACGTAGTGACAGCTATTTGGATTAACTTTAATGAATAAAATTATACTTCAAATGACCATATTTTCACTTATTTACCGCAAAGTTATCTTCTGTTTTTAACCGACTTCAAAAAAAGGAGGAATTCTCTATTAGACTAATTTTTTTTATGTATGTTACGCGATTAGTGAACCGAATTTGATGATTTTTGTTGGAAAGAGGATACCTCAGTATTGGTCCCATTTAATTTTGAAGAAAGTATTCCACCTCTACGGGTGGCAAACTAGGGGATGAATCCGGTTTCGCGCACTTTCCGGTAATCGATTTCAACTTGGCAAATAGATGTAATTCCACGAACTTTTGAGGTCAGTTTTTTTTATAAAAAAGTTGTGAGAAAGCAAAATTAGACAGCAATTTATACAATGAAACGTTGAATCTATAATAATCAAGACCACGCAAATTTAGTACCCAATACAGAAGCGTTGACGCAAGAACAAACCACGCTCGCTTTATAACGCACTCACGTATAGAAAGTTGCACTAAACGGAAGGACAGACAGACGGACCAATTTGTACGTGCTGGGATAATTTGCGTTTGAATCCTGACTTGTGTAACAGTGTGAATGGATTGGTGACTGTTACGAGATAGCTGTAGGGTATAAACATGCACCTGTCGATTGTATTACACAGTGCATAGTGCTTCCTATAAAGGGAGCACTTTAATAAGAGTATTTTAAGCTCGTTTTTTTACAAGGTTTGAAGAGACAATTATATCGACACTTGAAAGGCAAAATGTGATAAGCGACACTTTTGTTCTTATTGAATTATACATACCGTTGGAATCAGCTAATGTTTCTGATTGTACGGTATATATAACTTAACTCAGTTTTTCGACGCTTAAAAGGCAAAATGGGATAAGCGACACTTTTGGGTCATAACCCAAAAGTGTCGCTTATCCCATTTTGCCTTTTAAGCGTCGATATAATTGTCTCTTCAAACCCTGTAAAAAACCAGCTTAAAATACTCTTATTAAAGTTCTCCCTTTATAGGAAGCACTAAGCACTGTGTAATATAATCGACAGGTACGTGTTTATACCCTACAGCTATCTCATAACAGTCACAAATCATTGATAATTCTTTATCAAAGTTTTACAATCAAAACACGGGATATAGAAGTAGATTCAAAAAAATTGTTTTATTTCATAAGTCGGGTTATCGACTAACTAACTAACTAATGGACACTAAGCCAACTTTATGTTTTCGTCATTTTCTGCAATTTTTGTAAACAGCCATATTTATTTACTAATATTATGCTTCCCGAATTTTGTGAAAAAAAAGAAACAAAACAAAGATTGAAAAAAACGAAATTCGTAAAAAATAAAAACAAAATAAAAACAGAACAGAATTTTTGAGCTATCGATTTGTAACAATCACGATAATCTAAGAAATTGATTTTTTTTGTGTTCGACTTTTTTGAATTAATACTCGTAACTTTGGCAAACAATCATTGACCATACTCTGTCCGTCATTAAAGTTTAAGAAAACAATATTGAATTCAGTATAGCAATTCGTTTAACTCTGCGTTATGTCAGTTATATCTCATTTGTTGCTTTTATAATTCTTCTATTTACCATTGAATAAGACAAGCGCATGCCAAGTTGTAATAAATTGCCTGAAACTATAATTATGCGAAACAAGACAACGCGAGCGCATTGGTTCCTTGTCGGTTATGCATTATCCCGACTGATATTCGTAATAGGCTTATGCAATCCTGTCTTAGTTCGGCTAAGTGCTTACTAAGCTATAAACAAGAGCAGTATTTGTGAAGTAATAATAAGATCTATTGATAGCTATTAAACTAAGCACAGAGAAAGAATTACAGTATGTAGTTAATTAGTGATTGATTCGAAGTCATTATTAGATAGTAGTTTTAGCAGCAGTTGCAGCAGCTTTTTGTGAAAAAGTTCGTTCAAGGAAGTACTGCCTGCCACCTTTCTGCCGCCTTTTTGAAGGGCTCTGGTGAAATAACAGGTATATGGAATTTGTCAGCTTATGTCCCTTGGTACCGGGTGCAGTGCCAATATCGCCAGTGTAAAATATTAAAGAATCAATTTTAGTCTTAAGTAACTTTAATTTTCAACATACTATGATTTTGCTTTTTTATGGCTACAGTTAACTCATATGTTGAAAATTATTAGGCAATGATACTCCAGCGAAACGATAATTATTACGTATGTACTTTATTTTCTAACTCATGATTTGGCAATGCCTTCTTTCAGCAAATTGCAAGTATATATCTACATTCAACCATGAATTTGTCTTGTTCGTTTAATTAACTAATCATATTAAATTTTCCGAATAACTAAACTTGACTTTCTTTACCTCCTCTTTACCGTCAGCTGATCTTTTTAGTTAAGGATTAGGGTCACACTATGTATTTAACCCACTATCTATGACTTTGTATTTAACAATGCCACCCATCTCGCTCGCTGGCAACCGAACTTGCCAATCGCTTGCCTTATTTTTTCCTACTTTATCTTTATTCTAAAAAGTTTTTGCCCAACCTGTCATCGTTGCCTAATAATAAAGTACATCATTTATTAAGTACTGAAACCATTTCTAGAGGCTTCTATCACAAACTGTTGTGAGGTATCTTAAAATTATTGACTTGTAAATCAAACCTATACTGCGGTATAATAAAAATGATAACGTCAAGAATTATCATGACTCTAGATTCTCGAACAAAACACAAAAAATTACACAACTTGTTTCCAAACAATTTAATTCAATCTGTCGATAACTTTCAATCTGATAAATATATCAAATTGAAAGTTACGCCTTAACCGAACAATATTAAAACTCGAATTATCTACCACCTTAAATAAAAAGTTCTATAAAGAATCAATTTGAAGTTGATAGAAATATCAATCGGCTTAAACATTTCATTAAAGCTTTTCGAATTCGAAGCAAAAAATCGATGCAGAATATCTGTAATACTTTACGATTATCCGATTATTTAATATAAATTGTTGTTGGTAATTGTAAGCTCCTTATGGACTCAGTATTCATATTCTAAACAGTTAAATAAACACTTTTGACTAACGCAGGAAAAGAGAAGAGAAAAGAAGGGTTTCCCTAGTGAATTCTATGAGAGTGTACGCGTTATTATTATTATAAAGAAGATTAAAGGCAACAGAGTGTCGAAGAGGAAAGATGTTTGGGATTCTCATATGTCACGATAGTTGTCTTAGAAGCATTATAGAAGGGAAAGTCGAAGGGTAGAGAGGCAAAGGAAGACAGAAACGAAGTTATTTAAACCAGTCTAAGAAAAAGTTAATATTGTGTTGTGTCAGGAAAGCAAAGTTAGGGCGCTGAACAGATATGGTTGGCAATTACTCCATAGGCCAGAGCCTAGCTCTTAAATAAGAAGACGATATACATACATACTTTATATATAATTACTTTACTATAATTACATATATAAAATTATATAATTATACATATATAATTCCATACAATAGACAAAGCTAAAGAAAAAGATGGAAAGACGCAATAAACAAAGCAGGAAGTTGGCAAAGATTGAATAAGCAAGGTGAAATATAGAAAATTGTGGAGTAAAATGGAGAACACATTTACTCGAAGACTCATCAATTCCACCATTTTTTTTTTATAATAAATTATCCAATTAGCGAATTTATGTATTATTTATAATTATTATAGGAATAAATGAGATTTTATTATTATTATTATATTGTACGCTCTTTTTGTATTCAAATACATCATTATCAATACCTATACACATAGAAACCTAGTCCGCACACGCTAAGTTAGGCAAATTGAAGCGCTCCCAATGGGCCTACGAGGACTGGGAGCGGGCGAGAGTGCTCAAGGTCAACTTGCACCACGAATAGCTCAAGAATTTTAGCTAAAAATGACGAAATGTGCGATAAATGAGTGTAAAAATACGTCAGACAAACATAAAATAGATACTAACATCACATTCCACAAGGAAGTAACGCGTTTCAACTTGTATTTTTATATAAATATTCACTAAAACCGAAAATTAACCTACTACTAAAACTAGCCTACATGAATTTGATTTTTGCCTCACTTGTGACAGTTCGTTTGATATGAAACTATCATTCTATGCGTTATTATTCTAAGCCTATACATTCTACTAGTTTGAGTCATTATAATAAAATATAATATTATATTAATAAAACTTTGGCAATGCGAATTGAGGTCTTCATAAGTTTTCTGCGAGTTACGAGAATCTTCTCCGACATTTCGTAACTCAACTTCAAAGAAAAACAGAGATTCGGGTCATTGACATCGAGAGATAAAATCGGCTAATGAAAATTCGGTCCGTCACCCGACCAACCATTCACAGCAAGCCGGCTTCAAAAAAGATATTAAATTGAATTAAAACTTCGTCCTATACATTGTGAGGTGCCTTTTCCGCTCTACTTATTATCAAATTCAAGACACGGCGTGTCGGTCAGTTAGGGAATTATCAATGGTGAAAGTTTAAACGTTGTTGAATATTGATTTTGTTAGGTAATGCAAGCATGTGAGCATGAACAGTGAAATCATTTAGTTGCACCATATATTTACTGCCCTTCTCTGTATGTTAACTTACAAACGTATATAAACTTATCTAAAAATACTTTATAGTTTCAATCTTTTTCTATCTATCTAAAATTGTGATTTTGTTTTAAGGATGCGGTATATATTTACCCAACTTCAAAAAGAAAGGAGATTATACAATTACTCCGATATGTGAACCGAGTTCGATTATTCTTTTTTGTTCAAAAGGGAATGCCTCAGTACTGGGTCCACTTCAATTTGAAGGAAATATTCTACCTCTAAGGGTGACAAATTAGGGGATGAATCTAGTTTATTGGATTTTACCCACTTTCCGTTAATCAATTTCCACACACTTTTGACGTCTTTATTTTTTTTATAAAAGCTTACTATTTTTAGTTGCCGGCAGCAGATGGATGCGTCAAGCTGAGAACCAGGCGAAATGGTGCACATTACGACAGGCCTATGTCCAGCAGTGGACTGCGATAGGCTGATGATGATGGTATTTTTAGTCTACCGTCATCTTGGAATGGAAGAACTGCATACATAGTTATTATTCTTGTGTAATAAACAAGGAATGCATTTTTTAAATTTCTTTTTAATATCAAGTGACGGGACGAACAAGTCGTGCGCCTGATGGTAAGTTACACGCCTGTCCATAACAGTTGCAGTGCCAATCAGAGCTATAAATCGCAAAGACCTAAGGGGCACCACCTGTGGGCCCGTCACCCTGAGACATAAGTTGACAAGTCCCATGTGCCTGTAATTTCACCAGCACCCTTACCCGTCTAAACCGGAACACAGTAATGCTGACATTACTGCTTGGCGGCAGTAATAGGTAAGGTGGCAGTACTTCCCTAAACGAACCCTTTCACAAGGAGCTCTATTGGTACTAAATATATATAATAAATATCGGTATGTGCTGGCTTAATTGATTGTTATTCACATTCAATATCCGTTTCATTTTGTAGCATATACTGGTAGTTCTACTACTCCATAAATATAAGTCCATTCATCCAAGCCCGACTTAGGGAACCTAAGTTTCAAGTAATTCTTGATCCCGCGAGACGAGATCACTAGTGGCAATGACCGTTGGCGAAAGCTAAAATACTGGTTCTGAGTTCCTCCGAGCATTTTTTCCGTTCCAATTAAGTATAAGACCCGTGGTCAATAAAATGTTTCAATTAAATTAACCCATTAACGTTTACCAACCCTTTCACCGTCTAATTTGAAAGTTAGACTGCTTCGCGTTAAATGCCACTTATTCGATTACATTTTAAATTTAAAAAAAAAATTATAAACAGTGTACTTCAAAACAGTTCAATAAAGTCACCGCCCGTGAGCTAACGTCTCGTCGAGTCGTCGTATGTAAACACTTTATCAACAAAACAAGTTACAAATTTCGACAAAGAATTTAAAACGCGGGCATTTCCCATAAACAGATTTCTTACTACTAACTTTTTTAGTTCTACTTATTATTTTCTAATAATAATTATAATATCCAAGAAAATAACACTTCTGTGTACCGGATTGTTAGGTAAGGATTGCAAACGCATCGTCTTCTGTGAGATATAATCTTAATTCTCCTGGGATCATTCCGGCAACCACCTATGTCCATTAAGTAGAATGTCTGTATGGTGAAATGAATACCACAGAAAGGTACACATGCCTACCTAATTAAGATCAACAACGTAAATCTATACTTACAAAATATGAGTATTATCAATCGGCCAAGGACTCAAGTACATAAACTTTACCTGAAACAAAAAGATATAAAATTATTATACATACGTATTGTTAGCGAATTGTGACATAAATTAATTTTATTATGTTAGAAAATTACTTTGAAATTGTTTCGTTAAGAATTACGTTTTATTGTAACACGAATAAAAAATGGTATTAATAAAACGCTGACTGGCGGCCGCCATTTCGAACCGACGTCTTCTAGCAAACCGTGGCAGACGCAATGCCAACTAAGCCACGGAACGAACCACCGGACCTCACGAATTTTTCTATGTGCTTGTTATTGTATCTATGTATTTGGTTTTTAAACAATTTTTTAGCCGTAATTCCAACCTAGTGGAGTAATTACACATAAAAAAATATTGAATACCAATGGAATAAATAAAAATTTAAGGAAAGGATGTAGTTTTGTTTTGATTGGATCGAGAGTGTCAGGATATTGTATTAATGTCTGGAGTCTTATTTCTATGTTTAACTTCAAATATTTTATAGTACATATAGTTCAGTAAGTATATTTTATCGTTAAACAAATCTCAATTCAATTTAGCATCAAAGAAGTTCCACCACTTCTACAATTCATTCCCCTTACGCATAATATTCTCGTAACACGTAAAATAAAACCAATATCCACCACATCATAACAATACTATTGTTTCCTAAAAGATTCATTCTTTACATTCATAGTGAACATGGAAGATCATTTGAAATAAAATACAACCAGCTTCTTATAAAGTTCTCTTATTATTTGATCTTTAAGAATACTTCATTCTTAGAACTCCCGCATACTGCAGACTTTCTATCGGCCGATAGTTCAATTCGGTCTTTAGTCATTAAAATGTTACGATGCGACCTCTTTCATCGTCATCCCACCATTTTATCATCCTTTTCTCTGGCCATAATGGCCAGAACCACTTACTTTTGAAATTTTGAATCGTTCTCTAATACTTTTTCTTCGTCTTTCTTACTTTGCTTCATTCCGTCGTCACTCCCATCAAAATTCTCGAGGAGAAAAGACGTCCTTCAATCATGCAAGCCTATTACAAAGCAGCAATATGTTACATACGAATACTATATTTATATTTTGGGGTAAGTTCGCTTACTTTTATTTCTTTTTTTTTATAACATCAAGTGACATGACGAACGAGTCGTGCGCCTGATGGTTGGCTACACGCGTGTCTTTAACAGTTACAGTGCCACTCAGAGCTTTAAATTGCAAAGATCTGAGTCATAAGTTGACAAGTCCCATGCCTGTAATTTCACCAGCATATCAAATCTGCAAGTAGTTTATAACATTTTTTATTACAGGCTTTCTTTATTCTCCTTTTCCTTCGGCTTTTCCCTACTTTGTTATTTATGCCTTCTACAATAAAATTCATGTGGACTGGGAGTTTCCATTATTATTACGCAAAACCCGCGTAACATATGTAAGTAAGTGAGCATATTATAACGATTCGGTAACTGATGGTAAATAAGTTGGTTGGGCTACCCGATTGCCTCCAAACTGATCTGTCGGCGAACTATCGGCTGACTCTCGATTTCTATTCTTGATAGATCCTCTGTTGTATAAAAGTAATGATACCATTTCTGGACAATTTCATTTTCACATGTAACCGCTACCTTCAAAAGCTAGCAAAACTTTTCGAGAGCAATCGGACGACTTTTCGATGGTCAGCACACCGACTGATCAATTAGGCTGTTGTGTGCGCGCTAGTAGCCCAATCCGACTTAACTACCGGTAGATAGAAAGTTAGTAGTTTGTCCTTATACTAAATGAATGTGTAACATATAAAACTACAAAAGTACACGATACTCAAAAGCGACTATAAGAATATACTCTGATATACACGAAGACTGACAAAAATATTTTAAAATAAACGTAACATTCAACGGCTCAGGTAGCCAAAAATCACGTCTACAACTTCATTAGGCATACGCCAATACACTTTTTGTCTCAATCACTCTTAAAATCCATTGAAACCGCAAACAATGCATTCAAAAATAATAGCAGCGTTACGAAAAAACTAATCCAGATTGCGTAATACAAACATACTTCGTACGTGGTAATGACAGCTGCTTCCGACACGTAACCAACGGGCGTTAAGAACGTTATAGAATTGACTTGTATATTTTTTCCGTTTTTAACCCCCAGATAATAAATAGGGAGTTCTAAGTTTAAAGCCTTTGTTTAAATATCTGTGTACATCTCCGACACTAATGGCCTAATAATTATTTGTTAATACAAAAATTAAACACTGAGAAAAAATTTCTTCGAAATGTCTTCCATCAAACTGCGCCAGACTCTATGCCGAAACCACGGAAAGAACCTTACGAATTTTTTTATGTGGTTGTTGCAGATCTTTGTTTTTTATTTTTAACCACTTTTATACCGAAGCACCATCTGTGAGAAATCTGTGAAAGTAGTTTTTTTTTGTATTTTTTTGTATTCAAGGTTCCTTGAATAGGGATGCTACTGAGCCATGTTCGGTGAAAATCTATTCAGCTGTTAGTGCAAGTATCTCAGTCATAAAATGAATATTTATTTTATTTCCACTTGTCATATTGATTTGATATTTAGTGTACCATGTAGATCCGATAACGTTTCAATAATGTGCTAAATTTGATCTGATACTACAATTAGGACAGTCAGCAGACTACCCAACCTCTTAACTACTTATAGTGTCAATATCGTGCATGGATTTTGTAGTCGTTTTGGAATACACTGTTTTGTAAATTTTAATTAAATTTTTAATATATTGTATTATTATTATACGAGGTGTCAACTGAGTTGCGTTAAAGTAGCAATTGAGCTAAAACACCTTAACATGTTACAACATCTTTTAGTAATTTTGGATACAAATATGTGTAATGTGAAATGTTCCTCAGTGTACACCAAGTGCGACATTATTTAGTCATTATACTGTACGTTTACTTACTTTATTTATCCATTCACACAACTTCCGAAGTCATCTAGAGAATTATTTGTATTTTTCGAGGAATCCGAATCATGAAGGCAATTTGTTGCACTCAATCCTATAATCATCTCCACAACAACTGGTGAGTGGTTTTCTTGTCAGTCATACAGGATGTTGTCTTTACTTTGATTCTATCTTTACTTTCACCAGCGTTTTCATTATTAGGCTGGCACTTACATTAAAAATTTTACTTTATCTATATGGTTAATCAATGTAAACTATACAATGTTCAATATTAACAGGGATTAGTACGTACGATTTGAGTTAATTTGTGTGTCGAGTACTACAAGGGGCATAGCTTAGCCCTTTGTTATTTAGTGTGTTATAAGATTATCATACATCCACTTCGCTTAAGTATTTTACAATCTTTTGTCTACATATAAAACACAAATATAAAAAAGTTGCAAAAAAGCTATAGGCATATTTCAAGGGATAAAAACCGCATACAATCAAGACTAAACAAAACCTTCACACCTCTACTGAACCAAGTAATATTAACTTAACCACATCATAACGTGTTCAAATCACGTTCAAAGTTCGCAAGGGGTACCATTAAGTATATCAGATCTCTATATCCCTTCATCTTTTTTTCTTGAAGCATTTTCAACACACCCCATGTGTTGAAACCACGTGCGTACTGAGGTCAAAAGGCTATGATTATCTTAAGATACTATAGTAATGCAAGAAGAGGTTACGAATCTTTATAGAGCATCTTATTCATAAATACAAATGATATTCGTTCTTTTTGAAACTAAGGAAGTTTTACATTTTTAATTTTGTAGCTAAGTAACTTATTAACTTTAGGATCTGACGTTTTGCTTTTTTGATGCCAATATTTTGTCACCGTATCCTGGAACTTAGCTTTAAGCTTAGTAATGAATGAGGTTCTCATTGAAAAAAAACTTAAAAACTTCTATCTTTTCAAATAAATAATAAAAAAAATAAAAATTTAACGACAGTAAAAACGGCATTCATTTATAATACGTATCCATTTATTTAAAGGCATTTCAAAGATTTTCAATTCATTAATATTTATAAATTTATACTTGTTTATACTCACACTATACTCATAAACAATTCTAAACTCTACAACGCTATGATTTACCAAATAATCAGTACAATATCGCGATCACGATTCGACCGGCGCGTGCGCCGCCCGCGCATTTTCATAACCGCCTTATGGCCGAAAGTGGAACACTTGCACTGCTCTCATTTTGTATACTCACTTTTGTGCCATTGAGTGTATTGGTACAAAAAGAAACAAATGCGATTCAGGGTTGTCCCCGGTCAGGTTTTCGTTTGGTAATGAAAGTTGAACTGGTATTGCATTACTTGTTCATTGTTATCAACTATTTACGTAAATTTTCTAAGAGGTTACAAACGCTGGACTGTTTTCAAGTGTCTGTACACAAAAATACATAGACGGACCAGTGTCCGTATATGCTTACACATATGTACGTTGTTAAGTATTCAACTTTCGGCAATTCTTTACACTTTGTGTGTATTCAATTGTTTTTGATACTAAGTGACGGGATGAACAAGTCGTGCCCCTGGTGTTAAGTGACAAACCTGTCCGTAACAGTTGCAGTGTCACTCAAAGCTTTAAATCGCAAAGACCTGAAGAACACCTCTAGCCTGTCACACTGATACACCAGTTAACAAATCTCATGAAATTACACGCAATTTCACCATCACCCTTACCCTTCAAATCAGAAACGCAGTAATGCTCACAGTACTGCTTGGCGGCAGAAATAGGTAAGCTTGCAGAACTTCCTTTAAGGAGCTCTTTCACAAGGATCAGTACTGCTTCATGAAATTCACAATTTACGCTGGAAGGATTTAGGTTGTAAAGTTCCGAGACCTCTCTATTAATCAATGTCGTTAACTGTAGACGTGCAAAACTACCAGTGCCTTTAGAAATTAGACATATGTATATATAACAATAGTCCGTTAATAATAATAAAAGGCAGAAATGCTACGAGGATTACATAAAATAAACAACTTGTTACCCCACATTTCACAAATGGCGAACTAAAAGATTCGTAACGGTAAATAACATCATGACCACTGAACAGAAAATTAGACCACAAATTCCTCATGCCCCTATTCCGTAATCGAACGCAATTGCGTCGAGCGCACGCAACCGATTTTACGGTATACACTTGCGACCTTGAACACCACCTCTCGGCGCTGCGGCGAACTATCCAATTCAATATGGCGACCATTTTCACCTTCTATGGAAAACCAGCACGCGAGGCCACTGTCGCTTTCACAGACCGACTACGGCTGCCCCAAGACACTCGAATCGGTATTAGCAAATAGTTTTGAAATTGGAAATAATTTTTTTATTGATTTGGAATTAAAGCAATTATATTGAATGAGCTTGGTGTTTCTCAAATACTTCATTTTAGTGTTTACTGTTTGAAATTCTGTATTAACTGATATCGTTAACCTACACTAATAAGATACGAAACATCGACCAACATTCTATGTTTTATTTTTCATTAGAACGAAAATTATGAAATAATTAATTTGTGCTTTGCCTGTACCATTTATTAACAAGTACTCTGCATTTTTATTTTGATATTCGAGTTTTCGACATAAATAATGAGATAACGAAACAATTTAAAGTATGAACAGCTCATATATTATGCAAATTAATTGCAGGACGGATATTAGTACATAATTCACACTTGATTGCGCCGAACAATGTCGAAAGAGTGCAAAATAGGCCCCGTTGATAATATCATACGCTTTATCGCCACAGGCATTTAAGGAAGTTGCAGCAATACGTATTGGTTAGCGAGGGTTAATGATAGATTGATATAGTGACAAGTATATAATAGCAAGTGATTACAGAATTAACAAAAGCTGTCGAAACTTTGGCGGTGCTTGCGATGTGTAATTGTAATTGCACGTTTAAGAGGATTTGGTACGTTACTTAGGGTGAAAAGGAATTAATTGTTACAAAATGTGCTTAATTTTCAAGGACGCAAAGGTGAATGTCAACAAATGTAAAGAAATCGTTAAATTGCTATGCATTCCGATAGATTTTGCAACATAACGCATAATTCTCTTTAAAGGTCTCCTATAAGTGTGTATTGATTATAGAAATCTGCATGTTCTTTGGGAAATGATCTATTATAAACTGGTGGTTGTTTGAGAGCTTTGGTATTCTTAGTATAGGGAATTCAAAATTCTAAATAATATCAACGCTGCTGTTCTCAGTGCAAGAGTTTACGATTCATCATAAAACTTTTCATTTACCTTAACTTTGACGGCAAATCATCATCAGAAAACCTGCAGAAATGCTTATCTAAGAAAAACTTATGTTAAATAAGTTGTCAACGATGCTATCCGCGTAAGGGAAGCCGGACTATATACTTAAAGTTAATGCGACCGAATAGGCATCTTCTGGGCGAGCTCGTTCCATTGTAGACGACCCTATCTTTGTTCCATTGCTAGGTAGCGGTCAAGAGCAAATCCATTTACTTAAAAAAAAGATTATGTTACATTAAATACAGCTTTGCTTATTTAAATTCCACATATTAAATATAAAACTTTCATGTTACAACGCTTTAGTAACGTTTGGATTTTAATTAAAAGTTACCGATGGTGGTACTAGCCTGTGTGTGGGCCATCTTACTCCATACATGGATTGTAGTGGTAGTACGCAGAGAAAGACTTGCAAAGACAATGGTAAAAGTATATTGTGCGTAAAAATACAGATACTATGGTGGCAAATCTTTCCTTGATGTCGTGTGTAGGTGGACGGTAGGTACTATGTGAAAACCTAGTGTGAATTGCATGTTTAAATTCAAGTGCGGCGAGTAGTTCAAGTAGACCGCTGCATGTGCAGAGTTATGCCGAATAATGTATGAAACCATACAGCCTGATTGGAGAATAATTTTATCTCAGTACCTTAGTAAAAAGTAAAATATCATGACGGAACCAGGGTGTCAAAGAAAAGAACAAAAAACTTTGCGACGCCACAAAATACACAAAAAGAAAGAAACAAAAAATAAGACAAAAAACAACGAAATGTATCAATTACAAACAGTCAGCACATTTCGAAATAGTGTCATGTGTGCAGCTGTGTACGCAAAAGGATCCAAGGAGTTATTGGATTTATTACTAGTAAAATAATGTAAGCAAAATGATGGTATTGTAATGAAAAAGCCCGTGGTTGTAATTTAGAGCATTACAATCGAGTTTGCCTGCATGTTATGACAGTGTTTACGAGCAAGTGTGATGGAAGTGTAAATTCATGGTAGGTGCAGTCAAGAACATAATATGGTTTGACACATTTTAGATCTTTTAGAGCAAAGTTTTTTTTATTTAGGTCTCCTCTTTTTGAACTATAACTTGTACCAAATTCGTTCTTAATGCGTTATTATTACGCCTGTCCATAACAGTGCTGCTCAGAGCTTTACACTGTAGAGATCTGCGGGGCACTGCCACTGCGCCCGTCACCCTGAGACATAAGTTGACAACTCTCATAATGTCTGTAATTTCACCAGCATCCTGACCTTTCATAACCGAAACGTCGTCATGCTCGCATTACCACTTGACGGCAGAAATAGGTAATCTCTGTTGCTACTTAACTTATAATGTAACGAACTATGACCAGGCCAAAACACTGTCCTTACAGGAAACTTTTGCAAAGCAATGGGACCTTATTTGACCTGATGAAACCCACAAATGGTTAGTCAAGTTTCTCAAAACCATCCTTGACAACGCAATTGTTTTATTGATCAACCTTTATTTGCCTTGAACATTAGTGCCCTGATGCAAACGATTCTCATTAATTTTTGGTAAGTAACCTTTTCCCACGGTAACTTTGGCTATTATACATTACTCGGGTGTTATTTCATAACAATGATTCATGGGATAAGTGGCTAGCGGTTTTACGTTGGTGACTTTACATAAACACGTGATCTGAATTTAATTACCAGGCTTATAGCACAAGTTTACACACACACAGAACATATTATTATAACTGCCTCCGTGGCCAAACGGTTATCATGCTGGACAGCCACGCAGAGGTCCCAGGTTCAATTCCCGGGCCGGGAGAAATATTTGTATGGCCTAAATTTATTTCTCTCGTGAGTTTGGATGTAATTTGTGGTTGTCTATGTGTGTGTCCATGGCACCCGCGACACAGGGTTTTCCCTAGTGCGGGGATATGTTGAGTGTGTGCGTTATTATTATTGACCCCTTTTTAATTTAAAACAGCTAACTAGATACCATATATATTTTTATTACTTAATTTTATAATACTTACTGTTTTCTTTAACCGAGTTCTAAAAATGAGGAGGTTCTCAATTCGACTGTATGGTTTTTTTGTATGTATGTTACGCAATGACTCCGTATTTGTGAACCAATTTTCATGATTCTTTTTTGTTGGAAAGAGGGTACCTCCAAAGTGGTTCCATTTAATTTTGAAGAAAATCATTCTCCTCTAAGGGTGGCTTTTCACGCATGAAGATTCATTTTTATAAATAGCGCCTAAATGTTAGTATAATGAGCAATTATTTTAATGGTTGATTTTGCTATTCTATAATTCAAGGAGTTTTTCTCTCTCAGTATACTTTGGGTAGTGAGAACCGATTTTTATTATCTCCTGTGTCAAGTCCCGTATAGTGGCGAACTAGGGGATGAATCCGGGTGTGCGCACTTTTCGGTAACCGATTTCAATAAAATTTGGTAATTATGTGTGATTCCACGTACTTTTGAGGTCGGTTTTATTAGTACTCTATTCTGATTTTTATTATTTTAATGGATACATATTACTTTTTCTATATATGTACATAGAAACTAATTTTACCAATTATCTTCTAAATAACACGAGGGGATCTGTTCTTGGTCTTACTAACAAACATAATTTTATTTGTTATGACGGGACGAACTAGTCGTGCGAATGGCTTACTGCCAAGCGACACATTTGTCTATAGCAGATGCAGAGACACTCAGAGCTTTAAAGCGCAAAGATCTGAGGAGTAATGCATAAGTTGACAAGTCCCATGTGCCTGTAATTTCACCAGCACCCTTCAAAACCGAAACGCAACAAAGCTCACATTACTGTTTGGCGGCTGAGGTAACGTGGCAGTACTTTCCTGGACGAACTCCGCCACAAGGAATTCTACTGCTTCTAAACACACACAGTTCTCAGTAACTGAGCTCTAGAACCACTTGATATATTTCGTTATTAACGTGTGCGATCTTTTTTAAAATTGTATCTTTATTTTTAAAATGGGACTACAAATTACGTCACGTGTATACATGTAAGGCGTTTCGCCACAGTCGTGTATGTATTTCTTAGCTAGTTGTAGAAATAATAATGTCTAGGTTTTAAGGCTTTTGTGGTTATTAACGATTATTATTTTATACAGTTATTTTGCCACAAAATGACTTTTATCACGGGTGTTAACTAATAACCACGGGGCGTGAAACTGTTGCCTAATATTGGGAGAAGAATAAAAAATATACCACAGTAAGAATTTTTTTAATATCGGTAATCGACCATAATATAATTATTGATGTAATTGTAAATTTTGTTTTAAATATCTGGAAAGTATGTCAGAGGCATAGTGAGTGAAGGTCAATGATCTTATCGCTGGAGGCAGATGTAATGATATTATGTATTTTTGAAAGGTTACTTAGGCTTTTTTGTGTCATGTGCAGTAATATATGTATCAATGTCAGTTCAATTGCAGTGTTATATCAGATCCTATTGTACAATAATAATAGTTAGCCTATATATAGTCCCATTCCTGAGACAGGCCTCCTCTCACAATGAGCGGGTTTGGGCTATAGTTCTCACGCGGGCCAAATGCGGATTGGGAACTTCACACACATCATTAAATTGATTTACAGATTTCAATTGACAACCATGCCAAGAATTATAACCAGACTTGTTCCCTGAACGTTATACCTTGGGCCTTTTCAAGGCAAGAGTGAATAGGCATTATGTAGGTGTGCATGCTCCATAGTCGACCTCATCGTCACTTTCCATCAGGTGACATGGAAGTCAAATGCGAAAAAAAAAATTAAATAAAAGATGTGTACAGATTTAATCACGATGTTTTAACCGAAAAGATCACGGTAAATTTCACATTAAATTTCTCATATAAATTTCGAAAAACCCAGACATGATAGCCCGTAATTGAACCCATGACTCTCTTCTTGAGAAGCGATAAATAAAACCATTAGGTTATATTAGAATGCAGATACTTCTAACAATTTACACATTAAAAGACAAATACAACGACACAAACGAAAAGATGCTTAAATCTTAAAGAAAACTATTTCTAATTGGCTTATAATTTTTGAAAGACCACAAAACGCTTCATCTCTTAATACAATCCCGAAAAGTAAGGGTCTCTACGCACTAACGCACCAAGGTGCCATTACATTTGATGCAACCAGCTGACCGCAAGGCATTTTGACTTCGAGTTCAACGACCAGAATGATGGACACTCTCGATTATTTCTATATAGCGAGCCACTTAATTTGAAGCACGTCAAATTTGTCCTATCTTTTGATATACATGTGTCATGTCTTTGGCAATAAAAGAAGTTAATGTACTTAGTAAAGTGTCTATAAGAAACTGGGAAAATACACATCTATGAAGGTTATGCAGACAAAACAAAATTATACATCCACTACCAACTTATTAATGTATTAGAAATTGGGAAAACAATTTCTAAAGCAGATACTATGTTCACAATAGACATTTTTTTATTAACGCCATGAAACTTATTAGTATTAAAAAAAATGGGAAAACATTTTATTTATGGTACCACGTGGCGGGACAAACAAGTCGTGAGCCTGGTGGCAAGCGACACGCCTGTCCATAACAGTCGCAGTGCCGCTCGCTCAAAACTTTAAATCGCGAAGATCAAAAGGGGTAATGCCACCGCGCCCGTCACCCTGAGGCGTAAGTTGAAAAGTCCCATGTGCCGGTAATTTCACCAGCACCCTTACGCTTTAAAACCGATACGCAGCGATGCTCACATTACTGCTTGGCGGCAGAAATAGGTAAGGTGATAGCACATCTCTGTTTTACTGTTTCATTTATTTTTTTTAAATTTTTTTTTAAGTGTCATATTAGCTTATTCTTTCATTTTACTGGTTGTACTTACGTCACTAAATTATCATCGTTTTATTAGTATTATTATATTATCATTTTCTGCAATAGCTTACAGTGATTGTAAAAATTGATGTTTGGAATTTATTTACATTGCAACAAGATTATTATTATTATTATTATTATATTATTATATTATTATTATTACTTGCCTGGGTGAATTTTTTCACAAAGGGCTCTACTGCAACTAAAACTTATATGGCACAGATGTACATAGATGACGAAATTAAAATTATTATTTTCAGTGTAGTACCACATTGTAAACCTTTCTGGGCCACCCTATATATGAGAACCCACAAGTAAATAATTAATTTAATTAAATACTTAAAATCGATTTTAGAACATAACAATATCATTTATGTTTAAAATTCACAATTCTTGAATCGCTTTTTGATTATGAAAGCACACACATTCATATATCTAAACATTTATACATAACAACACCTGTTTACAAACATATAAAAATGGTCCTAACAAATCCACTATCTTTAATTTTCTACAATCCATCATCCAATACAAAAGGCAATAATAAATCTTCAACAAAACAAATTATATTCGGGCACTAACAAAACAAACCGTGGGCTAGTGTCAATCATTCGATCGTTAACCGTTGACATGTGGAATCGATTTAAAGAATCGATCATAGTATCGGGTACGAATCGATGTAGTTAGTCATTTTGATAGGATAAAGATTTATCGACTTTGTGGTTATAATAATTGGACATAATTAAGGATTGTAGCTGTCGATATCTGTTATACCAATACTAGACAGGTGCGAATTTAATAATAATAATGTAATTACCTAATAATAAAAATGTTTAGGTAGTAAGGGTGCCTTCTAATTAGACGCTTATATTGGCGCTGCAGTATCGCCACTGCGGCGCTGCAGCCGTGCCGCTACAAATTGTCATACATTGTGAGATTTTTTCTATGAATTAACTCCACCAGTTTTGTTACGATACATTTGAGCAAAAAGCCAAATAAACGCTAGAGTGAGAAGGTATAAAAATATCGGCTGCGATGAGAAGGTTCTATAACTCTCACTAGATGTCACTAGCGGCGCAGAATTCCGAAAAATCCAGTACAAAGTCTATAACAAAAACATAGGAGATTTCGACAACTCTATAAATTGCCCTATAGCTCAGTTGGTTAGAGCAGTGCTGCGGCAAAGCGTGGTAATGGGTTCAAGTCCCATCGGAATGGAGATATTTTTTGTGTGTTCTTTGTATTTAATAAATCATTTCATACAATATTTAAAAGCACAACTGCAGAGCCATAGTCGCGCCACGTGCGCGCGTTACATTTATAAACGATTTGTATGAAAAGTAGTAATGACGCGGCTGCCTCGCCACAGACGTGCCACTGTACCACTTCTACAAGCGCCTAATTTAAAGGTGCCTTAGGCATACTTTTTGTTCTATGTAAAAAAACATCTATATCTAAGTGATTATTATGAGCATAAAATTTTTAATATTGTGATTTGGTTAACATATTTTTAAGATTTATTAATAGTGTTTAATAAACATACAAATTTGATGTCTAATTTATACATTACATTATTACAATGTCAATATAACACATTAGAAAATTATTTAAATTGGACGTACTAAAAACTTTATAAATTACTATTGGTTTATCGCTTACAAAATTACCTATTTCCTATATTCGCAATCATTCATCAAAATCGATTCAACCACATGGATAGTCTTAAATCGAATCGTAAAATCGAGTTGATCGTAGAGTTGATAAATGTTTTGCGGTCGAGTTGCATCAGTCTCAGTCAGTCGACTCATTAGGTCTGTATGGGGAATCTCCGATTTACATCGGCCAATCATATTACAACATTGATGGTTAAACATCTTCATACAGTATTACATTAAGTTGCACATATATTATGAGTAATTTAAAACAGATGTTTCTGTAGATGGTGAAATGTGTACGGAGTTTATGTACACACCTGAAACTGCTGGATAAGGTCGCTTTAAAAACCGCTCGGTAATTGCAACAAAAGTGCAATTCATTAAATTGGACGACGCTGTTGTTAAGAGAATAAGGATTAAGATGTCCATGAAAAATACCTGGTATAGACGACCAAATTTTAAAGCCATAGTAACTTAATGGTGTAATCTATCGCTTTTCAAGCCGTTACCAAGGCCGTGAATTTCAATAAGGGCTTGCACCTCTGAGTTTTTGGAATTTATGTGCGAAATTTACAATGAGCTTTTCGGTGAAGGAAAACATCGCGAGGAACCTTGCACGCCGAAGGAGGTTCACAATCCTCGAAAAGTAAGTATAAAAATGGTATCGACTAATTTCGTTCATAGAACCTTAAAACCTCTTGTCTGAAAAGTTATCATTTTGTAGATAATATGGCCCAAGGATGCGATTTATTTAACAATAAAACAATTAATTAATATAATATAAATATGATTATTATTATAATAATTATGAAACAAATTCTATAAAACCTTCTGTAAGTCTTATTTTTAGTCAGGATGTTACTGGTAATGCATTCCGTTGACGGTGCAATGATCCTGGCCATAGGACGTAAAAATCTATAGTGTTTTAAGAGATGTGAAGACACTGCGTTATGCCCTTATTAGCGCCATAATATAAAGATTTTTCTACTTATTTATACCAGCGAAACTAATATAAATCCTACGTTTATTTTTAATAGAACCTACCTTAATTCGTGATCATATGGAAGACCTAAAAGGCTGGCCGCTACCAAGCCAAACTAATTAGTATAGAGAGAGCTACTACTACTAATAATACTGCTATCATTTGGTATACCCAGCAGTGGGGACCTAATTAAATTAATTATTTTGCCTTTTTATTATTGCAGTTTATAAGCATCTTATTCCTTTGTTTAATTCCTAAATAAATGTCATGTACTTGGATAATTTACAGGTTAGTGTTCTCTATCTAATTTCGATTATATTTTTTTTATTTAAGTATTCGAGTATATTATTGAGTAATATTGAATAATACTTCAGGATACTACACTTCAATATTAAATTATACTTCGTGATAATGTTCTAGAAAATTTAAATAATAAAAATTGCCACCGAACTTAGGTACATTTTATGAAATGCATACACCGCTAGATAGCGATCGTGAGGACATGCTCGTTTGTTTGGTCCTCATATTACACAATGTCTATAAACATGATGCAACGTCTGATACTGTAATGAATAAATAGTAATTTGTACAGCAGTATAATTTCTTCAAGCTATATAATTATCACATAGAAGAGCACCTTCTATGTGTCAAACACCGTGATTAAACTTGGATGAAATTTCATTTCCCATCGGAAGAAACCATGTTCAATGCAAGAGAAAGTACTCTACATAACAGTCTATTATAAAGCCATCGTGTCTTATTTATCATTATTTAAATCAATGAAAACAATTTGTTACAAAGAACTTTGTCCGCTTTCGATTTGAACTATAAAATATTTCGTTGAATGAAAGTTTAAATATTATTCAGTTGTGTTTGAAATTAGTTCAAAGTTACTAGGATTATTTGTTTTGTTTATATTATTGTTAGTTTGCGGAATGGAAAGTTATTTATCAGTAAATCGTGATTGTCTCTGGCAATACATTAGGCGGAATCGAGCAATTGAGACTTATAAATGACTCGAATCCATTATCATAATTGAGAACTTGCCATAGTTCACCAGTTTCATCTGGCGGTATAGAAAGCCGATGGTACGAACATTTTGATGATTTTTTTCATAGAAGTAGGACAATATTAGAAATAATACAATTTTTTCAGATTTAAATCGCGTATGTTTGTTCATTCAAACAAACCCTTGGTTTGATATAACAATCGCCAAAACCTATTAAACCTATTCTATAATAAAATTCCGATTGATATACAAAATTTGCCATTTACGACGTTTTAAACTATAAAAAAGCAAAAACTTTATACTAAAGGTTATTATTATATGACTTCTGCACACTAGAATGACAAAAATCACCACGTGACCCGAGTGACCCGTTTAGCTCTTGCAGGTAGTCTCGATCATCAAATATTGTAATGATAAATGTATCGAAATGTATACTGACAAAGAGCAATCCCTAGAGTTTCTGGCTCATTCTTCTCCGCGGAATCTGCCTTATGAATGAGCAGTAGAGTTTAATCAGTATGATGATTTCAAATGTAATTTGCTTTACCTATGAAATGAACATTATTTGACTTTGACTGTGACCTACTAAAACATCGATATGTAAAGACTATAGTATTTTATAGTATTTTACGATTATGGCTGCACAATTGTGGAACGAACTTCCGTCTGAAATACGACATTCCAAGTCGCTTCTTATTTTTAAAACTGCATTGCGTAACTATCTTCTGAAACGTTCCTAGTATGCAACATGTATTTATATATTTATTGGTAAGTATAAGTATATTTAGGTATATATATTTCTTTATTATTTACAAATATATATGTAAGTCTAGTACACCGTTATTTGTTTATTTATTATTCGATATATATATATATTATACTACTTATACGTTTCTGACTTTGGCACACTACCTCTTCTCCTTAGATTAGCTTTCCTATACCTCAAAGGTTGTCTGGAAGAGATCGCTCTTAGCGATTAGACCGCCTTTGCCCACATTAGTTTTAAGTTGTCTATGTACTGTTTTTGTTATTGTATGTGAGCAATAAAGTGTATATCTATCTATCTATCTATTTTTTGATGTTACATTGATCTTTAGTTTTTTTTTTATAGCGTCAACACACGTGACGAACAAGTCGTGCGCCTGATAGTAAGGTACACGCCTGTCCTTGACAATTACAGTGCCATTCAGAGATTTAAATTGCAAAGATCTGAGGGGCACTGCCACTGTGCCCGTCACCCTGAGACGTAAGTTGACAAGTCGCATGTGCCTGTAATTTCACCAGCACCCTTCCCCTTCAAAACCGGAACACAGTAATGCTGACATTACTGCTTGGAGACAGAAATAGGTAAGGTGGCAGTACTATCCTGGACAAACTCTTTCACAAGGAGCTCTACTGCTACTAAATGTATTTTTTTTAAATTACATATTTACATGGTTTTATTTTGAGCGGTGTTAGCGTGGTGGGAAATCAGTTGCTTGAGAGCCCTGTGGTTGGAATCCTTGTAGCAGCATATACCTATGGCTTTAACATTTGTGAATGTTTAGCATCAATACCTTACGCTAAAAATGAAGGAAATTATCGTCATGAAACCTGAAAACCGTATGAAGTCCCCAACCCGCAAGTGCTAACGACGTTGATAATGAGAGTTTTATTTGTGAAAGTTGAAAAACAAAAATTTATTTTTACGATTTCGATTTTTTAAATCTAAAACATAATATTTTTTTAATCTATTTTAATTATTAACTAATATTATTTTATTTTATTATTTATAATTATTAAATAATAAAACTATTTTATTCAATAAAAACAAAACGTATAATTACACAAACGTTCATTAACTGTACTACCTTTGTTAAGTAACAGATTGCCTGTTGAATTTCTTTAATAACGTAAAGAAGAGCACTTTTGTGCAACTCACGGTTAGTCCCTGTAGTTTTCTTTCGTAAATCTGTTAAAAAACTTAATCCATTTTTAACGCTTTAGATGTTTGCTGCGGAAAGGCCCGTAATGACATAACATCTTTGAACTTGACCTGCTTTCAACGTATTTTGAATGTATAATTTGCCCTACATTGTTACATTCAAACACTTAGCCAAACCACACCGCTTGCCTTCCATTGTATCCGACGAGGTCTAAATTACCACAAACCAATGATAAGGAGGCCACTAGCTGTTTAAACTGTATCACTTCCTTTGCTTTCCTTATTCGATGACAATCGAATCAGATCTTTTGTGATCTTGCGCCATCTGACCAGCAAGGTCGAGGCCCTCATGATCTATAATAATACCAAACTTGCGCGTGCGCATTATATTTGTAATCGTGACCTCTAGGAGCACGCTTTCTAGCACAATGCAAATTCTATAGGACTTGGTAAGAAATTAATAAAGGCGATTATTACGTAGTTTTAGATAATAGGTATGTACCTGATATTGCATTCAACTTCTTCAAACTGAGTCAAAAATTTGATATTTATTGTATATTATAATATTGTATATAATATTTTTATTATTAATATATTACAAGACCATTATTTATACCCGCTTCTCCTCAGGTTACTTGCCTTAAATTGCATCAGTTTGACTTATGTTATATTACGTAGTAGTAGAGCTCCTTGTGAAAGAGTTCGTCCAGGGAAGTATCTACCTACAGCTAGCTTATCTATTTCTGCCGCCAAGCAGTAATGTTACATTACTACGCAGCATTACTGCGTTCCGATTTTGAAAGGTAAGGGTACAGGTAAAATTACAGCCACATGGGACTTGTCAACTTATGTCTCAGGGTGACGGGCGCAGTGGCAGTACCTCAGATCTTTGCGATTTAAAGCTCTGAATGGCACTGCAACTGTTATGGATAGGCGTGTAGCTTACCATCAGGTGCACAACTTGTACGTCCCGTCACTTAATATTACAAAAAAAAAATTTAGTTTTTTAAAATCATTATATTATTATTAACTGCCTCCGTGGCCGATCGGTTACCATGCCGGACTGCCACGCAGATGTCCCAGGTTCGATGCCCGGGCCAGGAGAAGTATTTGTATGGCCTACATTTATTTCGCTCGTGAGTTTGGGTGGTCCATGGCAGCCGCAACACAGGGTTTCCCTAGTGCGGGGCTATGTTGAGTGTGTGTATGCGTGTGTGCGTTAACATATTTAATAATCCATTGTAAATTTAATGACATAGCATATGAAATTAATAGTTAATTAATTTAGTCATTATAGTGCCCCTACAGGGTTCATGTGATGGAATCTTTTAATATATATGCCATGGTCAATCCACATGACACGATGAGTAAATGAATTACGAATTATGTTTTGTCTCATTTTTCTAATATTGCACCCTTGGGAATAAAAAAGTCACACATGAAGTCAGAAAAATAATAACTACATCAATCATAAGCACAAAAAAGCTATCGATAATGTCTTTCGTAGAATATTTAGACCCGTCTCTTGAAAAGTTGTCGTTTTACAGATGTGGCCTTATTACACCAAAAGGTTCGATATATAAATTACATTTGACCGTACAAAAACTTTACAGTCCTGTGTTTGACTGAAGAATAGACAGGAGTTTAGAGTATATCGCTCGTGTGTATCGTTTGTAATAAAACCTAATCTACATAGTATAAATCATACATCGATTTTAAACACTATATTTAAATCGGATTTGGTACCGTCATGGCAAAGTACGACTGGCAGTAACTTTTTTTAATATGAAGAGTATTATTTATTGTATTAAACAATGGCTGTATTAAAGAATTTAAACCACACTTCGAAAGTAACATAAATGACCTCGTCCACATGTTATGTTGTTGAAATTAACACGCGTGTTACCCGGGGGAAGGTCATGCTGTGGTCACTTGTTAATTAATGGGCTTTTTGTTTACAAAAGAATTAGGACAAGGAAAATGCCTTATCTGTGTAGAAAGTAGTACAAAGGTTTTATTTATTTACTGCACAGGAAAACACAAATCACATTTAGAAAACGGAAAACACAATCAAAATGTACTGCTTATTTATAAAAGAAATTTCTTCCTGCAGACCAAAATACAGGACACAATAATTATATATAAATAACGGGTTTACGTGCAAAATTAAAAAAAATAAATTATGTATTGAAAGAAAAATAGCAAATATATTAAATTACTAAGATAAATTCATATCTCATATTATAATATCTATAAAATGGATGGAACAGAGAATAAATAGTGGTCCTTGACTCTCATTTTAATAATAGCTAAAAATTTATTATCATAAGAAGTCCGTCCCAAAGTCTGATCGCATGAATAGTAAAGGAGTGAGAATAAAAACCGGAATTGAATGATGGAAACGATAAGGGACCTAACGAGAGAGCGACAGGGCTCCTGGGACCTGAGAAAGCTGAATTTTATTTATGGTAGGTTTCTATCTCCAGACCCCTTATGTCTCTCGCAAAGCAGCTTCGCTATGTTCCATTCAGAAACGTGAGGGCGAGCTTGCGCAATGACAGCCACATGAGATTTTAAACTTTATGTCCCATGACCTGTCATTAAGCATTTCACACTTTCTATCAGATGGATCACCTGTCTGTTTACCTGTATACTAATGTAAATAATGACATTTTTTATAATTATTAATACAAAGATCGAACACTCAGAAAAAACACTCAGAAAAAATTCCTTCGATCCGGTCGGATTCGAACCGACGTCTTCTTGCATACCGTGCCAGACGATATACCAACTAAGCCACGGAACGAACCAACGGACCTCACGAATTTTTCTATGTGCTTGCGTCGTGTCTTTGTACTTGGTCTTTCAACGACTTTTTAGTCGTAGCGCCATCTATGAGAAATCTATTGCAGATTTATTATATTAATCTATTTAGCGTCTGGCACGGTATGCAAGAAGACGTCGCACAGTGGGGCAGGATACCTTAAAAGCTGGTATTAATTCAAAAATCCAAACGCCATAATTACCATCGTTATATTGGCAGTTATGTTACCAACATACCCACCCGTCAGGTACCGTAAGTCACGTGGCCGAACACATCCCCCGTCTCTCTCCCCTCAGTCGCAAAAAAGCATCGCGGAGAGAGTACGACTGTCGCACGTTAATTCGATATTTTTTTCTAATCTTAAAAATATTGTGACTGGTTGAAATATTTCCAAATTGTACTTTTTTTATATGGAGACGACAGCTGCAGGTACGTGCTATATTTTTATAATTATTATATAATAAAATTGAGTACATACGATGAATCATAATTCTAAGAAATGAACATTGTAATCTTTCGTGAAATTTTTGCATTCTCAGAAACGTGTGAAATTTTAGATGTGTATCCAGGCATATCAAGTACTTTTGTTTGTATGATAAAATAGTTTTATTATTGGGCAACTTTAGCACGTGGGATTTTTTTGCGATATTTTGCGATTTCGGCAAAAAATAGGGTTTTTAATATTTACCTAATAAAATAATGTTTTCTTATTTATATGAATTTTAATAACGTACTCTTGGTTCCAGGACCTAGTTGTAGCACTGTATCATTATCAAGAAAAAAACTATACGACATCTTAATAAGTTCTGGTGAGATTAAAATTGAAAAACAATTCCATTTCCTAGTAAATTATCTTCAAGAGCGAACAGCCTGTTCCGAATCAGATTTGGCGAATTTAAAGAGAAAAATATGTCATTTCAAATCTCAATTTAAAACAAGATGGTTCAATGTAGGAAGATCGAAGAAGAGGTTTTTCGAGAAATATAATGATTGGCTTGCTGGTGATTGCTGGTGAAGGTGATTGTTTTTACCCAGTACAAGCCGTCTAATTTAAGGAAGAGTGGACGTCCAACGATTTCATTTGAGGAGAGCACCGAACGAACTAAACGCAAAAAAACGGAAGACTTACGGAAGTCTAGATCTATTGCGGAATTAAATTTTGCCACACAAATGAGTCTGAGAGCATCAGGAAATAAGGATGCTTCAAAATTGGTTAAGGAAATCACTACAACCTCTCCGAAACGGGCAAGCATATATAGAAAAACCTACAAAAAATAACTTGAGAAAAAGTCTTGCATGATGTATGGTGAAGATGCTCTAGCTTTACTGATAGACGCTAAGACGAAGACGAAGAATCCGATCATGATTAAAATATGTATTAATTTACGATAACATTTTTGTAATATTATCATGATAAAAAATTTAAACAATGCTTTATGTGTTTTATTTATGTATATGTTACTATATAAACCATATTTATGATTTTTAACGCATGATTCAAAGCAATTAATAATTAATACCAAGTTTTAATGTATCCTGCCCCATTGTGCGTCGGTTCGAATCCGACCAGATCGAAGGAATTTTTTCTGAGTATTCGATCTTTGTATTAATAATTATAACAAACTAGTGGAGTAATTTCACAAAAAAAATAATTGAATATCAATTCAATAAAAATATAATTAATGACATTTTTGTTAAAAAAAAAGCCGATCTCAAGAAATTGCTTATTTATTTTCGCTTGTTTTGTTTTCATTGTAATTAAATCCATGTGCCATGTTTTATTGAAATCGATTTAAGCAAAGTGGGTGCAATTCAATAAACTGGATTCATCCCCTAACTTACTACCCTTAGAAGTGGAATATTTACTACAAATTTAAATGGGATCACTACACAACAAAATAATCATCAAAATCGATTCACAAAATATGTCGGAGTAGTCGCGTAACACACACAAAAAAATACAGACGAATTGAGAATATTCTATTTTTTGAAGTCGGTTAAAAAGGCGAAAGGAGGCATATTTTAAACTACCTACTTAGTTTTTTTTTTAATATATAATAGACACACGCTTGGTGTTCTCTCCTGATGTTAGGCGACGATGTGACCGACAATGGAACCGTTTGCCTAAAAAATGCCTAATCACTCTAGCCTTGAATAGCCCCAAATTGTAGACCTTTTCATGTTAGGGGTTGAGTGAATGGGAAGAGCGAAGGCAGTTTGGACATTTGGCAGACATAATTTGGAAAATAAACTTTTCTAAATCGAAACTTGTCGAGATATTGTGGGAAGTGCCACAGGGTGAATTCTATTCTTTTTTTTGTGATACAAAATAACGGGACCAACAAGTGGTGCGACAAGTAAGCGACATGTCTGTCCATAACAGTTGCAGTACCACTTAGAACGTTAAATCACAAAGATATGAATGGCATTGCCTCCTTCAAAACTGGAACGCTGTAATGCTCATATTACTGCTTGGCAACAGAAATACGAAAGGTGGCAGTACTTCCCTAGACGAACGCTTTTACAAGCAGCTCCAGTGATACTAAAATGCTCTGGTGTTAATAGTACAGTGAATTCCCTCGTTTGAGACCAGGTAATTGTCGTGGTTATCTGGCTTTAGTAACAATATTATTAATTGTACTTTGTAATATGTTGCTTTCATAAACGTAAATCTTTTGAGAACAGCTTTCATCCCATCAAGTGTCAAGCCGGCTTAGGACACCCTCTACTTTCACACCTCGTAAACAAGTAGCTCATCCGACCGTCATAACTATACCCCGAAATACCAATTTCTTATAAAAACCCATCATCATTCCAACAAAAAGCTGTGTTCAAAATAAATCACCTATTTCTCCACACCTATTAGGTCATCCCGAGATTCTTATCTCAGACGGTAACTTTATCTCCTCGGTCGGTAACTTTGATTGCAACGAGTGAAAGTCGATTACAAGAATCGAGTTATTAGGTAGCCTGATGTAATAATCGATTTTTTTATCGATGCTCCGATGCTGATAAGTTATTTAAATAATGGGCTAGAGATGATTGTGAGTGTGTTGTATGTAAATTTTTATTGCTTTTAATATGTTTTGTATTTCATATTTGAAAATATGTATTGTTACACATTTTTTTGTCATGAACTAAGGCTAATCGGGTAAGAGAAATACTTCGCAATCTCGCTTAAAACTTACTAAATTCAAGAAGTAATATTTTCTGGGAACAAACAAAATACGTTTGAAAAACAATACGCGTGGTACTATCTATACGACTAAATTCTGTTTGATATGAAAGAAGACCAAATATATTTTTTTAAACAAACCTGCATTTTCAAACAAATTTAAAATAAGAATTTTTAAATTTTCATTACGAATACGGGGTGCGTTAACTTAATTCACCTGAATTACTTCATCTAAGTGCATTAAGTACACTTTTAGTAAACTTAAATTACCTGGGTGCATTAAACATAAAAGTAAACTGCATTCACTCCTTTATTTAATATGGAACCTTTTTTTCAGTAGGACTCTGGCTTTACTCATGTGCTCTGGCCACTTGAGACACTTTCAATTGTTTTTGAATAAATAACGTTGAGAAAACTATATTCTATTTTTGACAACTATCTATTTCGACTACGACACAAGTAGCGAAGCGTTGTAATTGTAATTCCTGTCCACATTTTAAGTATCACTTGAAATATATGGTTGACTTCAGTAAATATGAAACAATGGTCGGTTTTTGGAGAACGACACAGAAGCAATAACTATATAGAAAGTTGGCATACTAGTTTAAGTAACAAAATTAAGAAATTCAACCGAAACCTCTCAGGACTGATCGTAGTTTTTAAAAAAGACGCACGGTCCAAACGCAAACCAAAACACCGTAGATCTAGCGTTCAAATAAATAACAAAATTATATGTAAGGCTCAGTTAAGCATGTTGAATGGACACATAACCGTGGGCCATTTTTTAGAAATGGTCCGTTAAAAACATTAGCCTTTATATATATACAAAAAAAAATGTACCTATATATTCGCAGATTTCCAAATAAGTTATTTGCTGTTTGCCTTTAGAATACTTTTACGTTAAAATATTTAAGTTGCTTTTATATTACGTGAGGCCAATTTTACAGCCTTACACCCTGATGACATTACTTTCTTTTTTTTTTTGTATGGGTAAATAAAGTTTACTTACAATTTATACATGTCTTTCAATTATAATATAACGGCAAACAGAAGTGATTTAAGTTTACTAAAAGTGTACTTAATGCACCTAGATGAATTAATTCAAGTGAATTAAGTTAACGACATCGAATTAGGAATTACGTGATTCAGAAGGGCATTTATTTAGTTCGTGACGTAACCTCCAAATGTCAGATATTACCAACACCTTTCGGCTCGGTGCTTTAAAAAGCAAGATTTTTGCCGTAATACCAAGTCTTTTTTTATTTATTTATTTCAGACAATCAACGGCGTTTCTTAAATAATATTTAGCAAAATAAATTATATAAAGAAATAAGGCCAATAACAGATCGCACCGTTTTATTTAGAAGGTAGTCGGTAAAAAGAATTTAAACATAAAAAAGTAGCAATTGTATCCACTAAGAAAAAACAAATAGGTTAGATTAAGTAGTAGACATAATATACTTAGCTGGTTTGTCGAATTAAATAGGGAAGTCAGTGACAATGGTACTGAGTGCGTGTGTGTGTGCGTGTGCGTGTATTTATGTATACATATTATTATACTTATTATTGATTTTCCTCTAATTTCTTAATTATAATAAATTTATAACGGGTCTTATTTAATTTGAAAGGGTCCAAGTCTCCAAAATATGTATTGTAAGTGTATCCTATGTGTGATAGAGTTTCATTTTTTTCCATAGTTAGTACAGTGGGTAGGTACGTGTACGAGTCGAGTATGTCGTGTCCGCTTTTTCGGAGTATTAAGTCCCAGACTACCTATTAGTTCATGGCAATCAATATTTGAGTTTAAAATATCGTACATATACAACATGTCTAAAAGAATTCGTCGTTGTTCTAAAGGTAGTACATTATTGTTCTTACAGCTGTCGTCGTAACATGAAGATGACTTAAAAGTTTTGAAATTAAGAAATTTAACAAACTTCTTCTGTATATTTTCTATTTCAATTTTGTATTTTTTATAGTAAGGTGACCAAATAGTTGAGGCATACTCCAGTGTACTGCGCATGTATGAAAAGCACAAGTTTTTAATACATACAGGTTCGCGAAATTAGGAGCACATTCTCATCACGAAATCAAGGGTTTTATTAACTTTACTGATTTTGGTGTCAATGTGATGACTACAATAAAATTTATGATCTAAATGAACGCCTAGGTCACGGACTTGTTCCACTCTATTCAACTGAGCACCATTCATGGTATATATGTGCTTCATAGGACGAGGACTATGACTAAAAGATATTACTTGACATTTATTGAAATTAACTGTTATACGGAACTTCATTTTGGTTACCAATAGTCGCTTCCATTATATGCAATTCCGCAGCAATGTAAATTTAACTTATTGATCACAGTATTTCTCTTGGAAATCGTCAGAACCCACCACTGGCTCTCGAGATAGTAAGGTGGACCATGGGTCGACGGGGTGCTTATATGGTAAATGAGATGCATTAAACAGTGGTACGTTAAAAACTACAATGTTACTCACAGAACCAAATGTTTTCCGTCGATCGTCTGTAAGATTGTTTACCTGAAACAAAAACAATGAAAATTCATATTAATATAACAATATCTTTATTATAATTATTAATACAAAGATCGAACACTCAGAAAAAACACTCAGA